>NC_058342.1:5367500-5669000 GCF_905475395.1 Chrysoperla carnea | reverse complement strand
TAATTCAAATAACTCAAAATTAGAAAATAATAACGCTAATATGGCTATTAGTATAACAGTAATTGATATAATTAGAAGTATGGACACCTACGAAGATTGTCCAGGAATGTTAAATACATTCATAGAAATGAGTGATGTGATTTTCCAAGGAAAATATGCTTACAATTCTATATTAATTAACATGATAAAACAAAAAATAAGAGAATCAGCACCATATGCTCTCACAGCATCTGGAACCCCTTCGGGCTGGGAAACTATTAAAGAAATATTATTAACACATTTTTCAGACAAATAAACTATAGAATCAATTTTTCATTAATTTAGTACAATTTGTTTTCAAGGAAATAAACAATTAAAAGATTACTATACTGAAGTAGTTGATTTACAAAACGTTTTGTTTAACTCAGTAGATCGAACAAAATGTAAGGAATTCATAACAGATCAAAATGAAGTATATTTGAATATTGTTTCCTATTCAAATATAATATTGAATATTGAATCCTATATAGCATGATTAAATCAAAATTTAGGATATATGGTAAGATCAAATCGACCAAAAAAAAAACTGCACAATAATTATCCTCATAGCAATCGTGTTCCTATACAGAATTATGTGAATAATTATAAAGTACCTAATTTTCCAACAAATCGTATGCAACTACGACCAGCACAACCAATTCAAAACAACCCCTTTAACAACTCATTACCGCCCCATACAGTATAATCTACCAACTTGGAATCAAAATCAAATGCAACCCCAACAAAGTCGATTTAATAGTTCACCAATATATAAATCTCAAGTACCTAAACCTGAACCTATAGATATTTCCAGTGGAAATACCAGACAATCATTTCATCGAATGAATAATATTAACGCTTTTGATTCAAAACGACCCTTTTTATAACAACAAATATTCTCAAAACGATCCTTTTGATAGTTATGCAAGTGACCAATATTATGCATATGATGTAGATCCCTATAACTCTATTTCATATGATCAAACTAACGAAATTCCTGTAGATCCCTGTTACTCTATTTCATATGATCACAATAACAAAATTCCTGAAGAACATCATTCAGAAAAAATTATAAATATCTGATGATCAAAATTTTACCCAAAAAGCCTTCAATCTTCCGTATACATAGAACTAAATTATATGCATCATAGCTCGTTACCGTTTATCAAAATAGAAAAGTTACGCTTTCTAATTGATACAGGAGCAGATGCAAATTTTATAGATCCTAAGCATACTAATAATTCCCAAAAATTTAAAACTAAAGTAACTATTGCAACAGCCCTAAAAAATCGTGAAATTACTGAACAAATTACTGTTAATTATATCCCGCAACTGGATAACCTAGAACCATTAGAATTTTTAATTTTCATATTTCATCACTATTTTGATGGAATTATAGGCAGTAATACCTTAAAATAATTAAGTGCTAATATAAATTATAAAAATGATACAATAACATTTGGTAGAGTTCAAAACAAATTGCATAAAAAAAACATTACATCAGTATCAAATATACCAGTTGGAACCTTATCAACAAAGATACATAGAGGCACCAGTTAACGTAAAAGAAGGTGACGTGTTTGTAAAAATAATAGACGGCTTGTATACCGTGATAAACAATAAAGCACCTGTTCTATTAGTTAATAATTCTGATTCACGCCAGATTGTTTATAATTAATCAACCACTTACAGCAGAAATTCTAAATCGCTATATAACTTTAACTAACATAAACGAATTATTTGATAACGTAACAGATAACGAATTTGTTATTCAGAATTTAAGTGTTAGTCATCTAAATAATGAAGAAAAAAATGCTTTAATACAGTTATGTTCTAAGTATAGAAACTTTTTTTAACCAACAACAGAAAGCATGACGTTCCCGTCCGATGTAAAACATTTAATACATACCAAAGACGAAATTCCTATATATACTAAAGGATTTAGGTTACCTCATTCTCAAAAAGAAGAAGTAACAAAACAAACCAACGAATTGTTGGAAAAAAACATCATACGACCATCGAATTCCTCTCGGAATTCTCCTGTTTTTATCGTGAGTAAAAAGGCAGATTCTTCCGAGATAAAGAAATTTTGTTTAGTAACTGACTATAGAAAGCTGAACGAAAAGACAATTAACGATAGCTACCCATTATAAATATATCTGACATTCTTGATAAGTTAAGTAAATGCCAATATTTCACTTACCTGGGTTTAGTTTCGGAGTACTATCAAATAGAAATGGATCCCAAATATATGGCCAAGACAGCATTTTCTGTAGATAACGGAAACTATGAGTATACTCGTATGTTTTTCGGCCTTAAAAACGTTGCTGCAACGTTCCAAAGAGCTATGGATTACATGCTCCGTGAATACATTGGAAAAACGTATTAGTATATATGGATGACATAATTGCATTATCGGCTTCTTTACAAGAACATATGGAAACTCTTCAAAAGTTTTTGATAAATTTCGATTGCACAATTTTAAAACACAAGAAGACAAATGCGAATTTCTACGTAAAAAAACTGAATTTCTGGGACATGTAGTAACAACCGAAGGAATTAAACCTAACCAAAAAAAAAAAAATAAATAGCGGCCATAGAAAAATATCCACTTCCAAAAACTGTCACGGAAATATAGTCATTTTTTGGACTAATCGGATATTACCGCATATTCATTAAAGATTTTGCTAAAATAACAAAGCCGATGACTTCACAACTTCGTAAAAATAAAGTAGTAGATTATAAAAATAAAGCCTATATAGAATCATTAATTAAACACACTTTAGTTGCTTAACGCTCTCAAACTTAAATTAAATAAAAAACTTAAACTATATAAAATCGTTTGAAATTTGTAAAACATTGTTAAAAGGAGATCCAATTCTCCAATATCCCGAGTTTACGAAACCTTTTATTTTAACAACAGACGCGTCTAACTTTGCGATAGGAGCTATTCTATCACAAGGTAATGTTGGTTCAGACAAGCCAATTTGCTATGCTTCTAGAACATTGAGCAAAAGCGAACAAAACTATTCCACAATTGGAAAGGAATCACTTGCTATCGTTTGGGTATGTAAACGGTTCAGATCCTATTTGTTCGGGGAAAAGTTTAATATTTTGACGGACCACAAGCCCTTAAAGAAGCCAACTCGAAATTAGAAAGATGGAAAAATAAATACTGATGTAGACGCATTACCTAGGGTTCAAATAAATAATTTAAGTAGCAATAGTACCCAACATTCAGCCGGAGCAAATCTTAATCCCGGTATTAGAATATCCGAACGTGTATTAAATGAATTTTCACAACAAATAATAATTAAATTAGGAACAAAAATATGAAAGAAAACTATGTTATATTAACAATACCAAAAATAGACGAATTCATAGCTATTAAAATTTTAAAGACAGAAATTATTAACAATAACCAAAACGCTATCTACACAGAAGACAATATGTTCAATGTAATTCAAAGAGCATATGTAAAACATTTTGATTAAAAACTAAAAATCATTCGGTGTGTTGAATTCTTATAGCATGTTGAAAACATAGATGAACAAACGAAACTGATAAGAGACTAACACGAATTATCAATCCATCGTGGGATTGATGAAACAATAAATCATCTTAAGAGGTTATAATATTTTGGCAATATGAAGTCGAAGATTCAAAAATATATAAATAATTGTGATATCTGTAAAATAAACAAATATGAAGGATGAAGGGCATCCACTAAAAATAAGATTGACACAAACACAACAGACAAACAAACCATTTAAAATTTTACACACACACACACACATATATATATATATATATATATATATATATATATATATATATATATATATATATATATATATATATATATATATATATATATATATATATATATATGGAGTATCGGAAATGGCACATCCTGTTGAAATAAAGAATCACAAATTTGCAAAAATATTATAAAATTATTTTTTATTCTTGTGTGAATTTCATTATTTAAGCAAAAATAACCAATATAATTTTTGTATAAATAAAATCAATCGAAACCATTTTTTTTCAGTTCTAATCAAAGTTTCGTAAAGTTCTAATAAAATTTTTGTCAGTCAAGTTCAAATTATGTCATTGTATTTTTATTGTATAATTTTAATAGTCGGTTTAATTTTGTTTTAATAAATTAAAGATTTAATATTGTGTAAAATAAATTATTCATTATTTCAACAAAACCTTCAGTCGTTTTTAAATAGAATAATAATAAATAAATCGACGCACAGTCAAATCAAAAACACCGAAATAAATTATCGACGTTAAAAACAGTAACCGAATGCGACCGGAACTAACGATTAAATTAGAGCTCCGTTTCTTATGTTTCTCGAAAAAACTAAGAGGCGATCCTCCTCATCTTTTAACAAGATTGCCAAGTCGTTCTCAAGCATTATAATTCGGACAAAAGTGATTGGAAATTAATCATCGAAGTATAATATATTTGGGACACGACAAAATTGGCGATCCTGCCAGGATATCCAGAATCCCAGGTCAAGACGGTGTAACAACTAGCAGCTTGGTGTAAATTTTGGGTATCATTGAACTAAATCAACTGAAGCAGAATTAATATCATCTACCAAGAGTTTATAGCTATCCCACTGGACTGGTCAAGATTAAACCAATAAGGTAGGCGAATTGATTTATTTTTGCTTCTACAACTATCCTATCCTCTTTATCAATAAACATGAGTCTCGCTGATTCACAAAACCTTGATCCAGAAATCATTTCTCCTGATTTATCGGATGATGATGATACAACACAACACAGGGGAAGTATCCCGATTACTTTCCTTGCACAAATGATTACATCATTTAACGGTAATTCGTCAGAGTTATCCAATTTCCTTCAAAACGCAGAAAATGCATTATCTGTAGCAAAGGAAAATCAAAAAACGGCACTTAAAGATTTAAAAATAAAATTTAAACAAGTATTTCAAATAACTGAAAGCCTTACGTATTTACAAGAGCAATTAGAAATTTGTAGGCAAAAACCCAATGAAACCGTAAAAGAATTTTTCTTACGTATCGAGCATTGAAACTCACGAATAATTCAAAAAATTAAAGAAAGTACCATTTCGAATTCAATGTTAGTGGGCAAGTTAGCCTTAATAAATGAAATGGCTTTACGTAGGTTTACACATCACTGTAAGCCAGAAATTTCTAACATTTTAAGGCATAAAACTTTTATGTCAATTAATGAAGCTCTAAGCATAGCCAGCGAAGAAGAATCTTTTGTCTCTATGCAAAATCAATTTAAAATTTCCTTACAAACAAATATTCAAACAAATAAAAAATATTTTAAAATTTGTAAAAGAAATAATCACAATACAAAGGAATGTCGCAATAAAAATTTTAAACATTCTGGTGATCCACACAATAGACGAATGCAGGAAAAAGAAAAGGAACGAAAATCTTAATAACCCAAATCCTAAAGTAGCTCATGTCAACTCACAAGACAGCCTAAATTTAAACTTCGAGCAGCTCGGATTGAACGAAGCCCCAATTCAGAGCACATCGAAAGAGTCGGCTTCACTCAGCTTCCAAATGTTGTAAATGATAAAAAGATAACATTTACAAGCAACCATTCGAAAACTAACGAATTTCTATTTTTAATTGATACCGGAGCATCGTGCTCTATCTTAAAAACAAATAATTTAAATCCCAATCACAAAACAGATATAGATTCTCGTTTAAAAATAAATTTAAAAGGCATTACTCAAGGTCTAGTTGAAATATATGGTGTAGTATCAATTTTTATGAATAAAAACAAAAATCCATATCATCACTATTTTCACTTAGTTCAAACAGATAATATACCATATGATGGAATTCTAGGATCAGATTTATTGAGTAAACACAATGCAATTATTAATTTTAAAAATAATACTATAGAATTAGAGCCAGTATTTTAACAACATTCAAATCAATAGAAAAAACAATATTTTAAAAAACTTAAGAATCAATAATCTAAATTCAACTGAACAAAAATTATTCATTGAAACGGTTTTACAACACCATGAAATTGTCAAGCTAGATGACGATTCGCCGGGTTGTACAAACATTATTCAGCATGAAATCAAATTAAAAGACCTAGAACCCATCAAAAATAAAATTTATCCATTACCAAAAGCATTGAAAGGCGAAGCTCAACGTCAAGTAAATGAACTTCTAAAAAATAACATTATTCGGAAGAGTAAATCACCTTATAACTCACCTGTGTGGATTGTAGACAAAAAACAAACACCACACTCAAATACTAAACAATTTAGAATGGTAATCGATTATCGCAAGCTAAATGAGATAACGATATCAAACAACTATCCTATACCGCGTATAGACGAAACTTAGTAATTTGGGATTTAACCAATATTATTCAGCAATTGATTTGGCCAGCGGGTTTCACCAAATTATGGTCAAAGAGGAAGACATCCCAAACACGGCATTTACAGTCGGGAACGGCCACTGGGAATCTACGTATGCCCTATGGTTTGGTAAACGCCCCAGCCAGTTTCCAAACTCTAATGAATGAAATCTTTGCTGATCAAATAAACCAAGGAAAGTGTATGTGCTACCTTGATGATGTAATTATATTAGGCAAAAACCTCCAAAATCATATTGATAATCTAAATGAAGTGTTAAGTATTCTAAGGAAAAACAATTTAAAACTTAATATTGAAAAATGAGAATTTCTACAAAAAGAATTAAAGTATCTTGGACACATCGTAACAGTAGATGACATCAAACCCCAAGCAGAAAAAATACTAAAATTAAATCAACCAACAAATTTTAAACAAATTCAAAGTTTCTAGGGAATAACTGGTTATTACCGTAAGTTCATCGAAAATTACGGTAAAATAACAAAACCACTTACAAAACTACTGAAAAAGAACATAAAATTCGATTTCGATAAAAGTTGTGTAGACGCATTTAATTTATTGAAAAAAAAGATTACTTCAGCCCCTATTCTAAGACATCCTGACGACAGCAAAAACGAAGCTCTAGGCGGAGTTCCGACGCAAGAGTACAATGGTATCGATATGCCGATTGCATTTTATTCATATACGTTGAATAAAGCTGAAAGAAATTATTCCACAATCGAAAAAGAATGTTTGGCAATAATTAAGACAGTAAAAAATTTTCATAATTTTCTGTTCGCATGATTGTTCGAAATAAAAACTGATCACCGCCCTTTAGTTTGGCTACATTCAGTGAAAGACCCAACTAGTCGATTAGTAAGATGGAGACTGAAGCTAATGAACTACCAATATAGAATAAAATACACCCCTGGTAAAACCAACTACACAGCAGATCTACTTAGCAGACCAATTCTTATGGCTATCGTAAATAAATCGAAAAAATTTGAAGATTTCGACAAAACGATAAAAAATAACGTTAAAATCCCATACATAAATAACATCGTCAATATAAGTAATTTAAAAACTCTAATAATTCCATTAACTAAAGATTTAAATATAAATAATAATTTAAAAACATTTATTTTAAATAACTTCACCCGAGAGGACATAAGCAACGCAAATATCGGTCAAGTGATAAGAAACGAAAACGACACCCAAATAATAATATTAATCATTTTAAAAAACACAATTCAAAATAATATAAACGTAAAACTATTCAATGAAACATTGTATGAAGTGTCCTTGAGTTCAACTGATAAAAGTACTATTATTCATCCTAGTATAATAGATAAAAATTAAATAATAATTATTTAAATAATTTGCTATTCATCATTTTGAAAATAATATTCCAATAATACCCGTTGAAAATATAAATTTTAATGTTTATCTCTCTGAAAACGAAACACAAGACGTTTTGGACAATGAACTAGCTGAAATAGGCGAACCAGGCCCTAGTTCTGAAGCCAACCAAGAACCCCCAGAAACTGTGGGAATCGAAACAGATGATGAATCAAGTCAAAGCGAAGCCAGCATCACACCTGAAGCTAATAACGGCGCAACAACTATCGTAAGAACCGAAGAAGAAAAATTAAAACTCCTCCAAGAGTTCCATGATAGTCCACTAAGAGGTCACCGAGGACAGGCTCGTACCTATCAAGAATTACGTCAAAAATACTTCTGGGAAATAAAATGAAAAGTTATGTCGAAAATTATATCAAAAAATGTGTCACATGCCAGAAAAACAAATATTCAAATATCAGGAAATCGCCTATGGTTATTACAACAACAGCAGTGAACTTTAACGAAGAAATCTCTTTAGACTTTGTCGGACCCTTACCACAAACAAAAAGTGGAAATAAGTTTATAGTTACTATGCAAGACAACCTTACTAAACATTTCCAAGCATTCCCAATGGAAGACAGAAAAGCTGAAACAACTGCGGTTTATTTTCTAAAATACGCAAGTACATTTGGTTTTCCAAAAGCCATACTAACTGATCAAGATCCTGTATTTACAAGTGCATTATTCAAGGAAGTAAATAAACTATTTTCAATCAAGCACAAGACAACAAGCTGCTACCATTCGCAAAGCAATGGCTCTTTGGAAAGAAGTCATACGTATCTGGAGAACTACCTCCGTTCATATGTAAACGAATCAATGGACAATTGGGACGAAATGTTGTATTTGGCTACCTACTCGTATAACGCACACGCAAACAGATCAACAGATGAAACTCCATATAAATTAGTTTTTGGAATTGAACCAAATATACCAATGTCTTTCAACAAAGGAGTAATAGGGAAAACTTACAACAAGTTTTCACAAGAGGTACAAGACAAAATTAAAAAAATTCGAGAAATAGCTAGAAATAATTTAAAACAATCAAAACAAGTTAACAAACAACAGTACGACAAAGCAGCAAGCAACAAAATTAGAAATTTCGAAATAAACGATTACGTATTAGTTAAGGAAGGACAATATGCACCCGGTAAACTGTCTGAAAGATATAAAGGTCCTTTCCAAATAACCAAAGTCAATCCTGAAAAACACACTGTAACAATAAAAATGCAAAAATTGGAAAAAGCATATCACATGAATAATGTGAAACTGTATGTTTCAGATGAAGATGTGGAAAATATTAATTTCGTCAATACTTCTACACCACGTGATGACAGAAATACTGGTGGAACAAATACCGAAATCATCGGGCATATTTTTCAAGAAACTAGGCGAAGCAAAAGTATGCAGCCAAAAATTAACATTAATTCACTACACTAATACAACTATATTTAAAAATAATTTAGAATTAGCCACGAAACACTATCAAAAATCATACAATTTTTGTAATTTGATACCTCATAATAGTTCTAACGCAGCAACATGCATATTACAAATGAAATTACTAAGTCAACAAATACAGGAGATAAGAATGTTATTAAAGTCTGTACAATTACATCATCAAACATATAGCCATATTATACAAAAAAGAGGTCTAATTAATGCCGGTTCAAGTGTATTAAAATGGTAAGTAGGTACTCCATCAGCTGACGATGGTATATTTTATACAAACGCTATTAATTCATTAATTGAAGATAGAAAAACAACACATCTTATGATGAAGGATCAAATTAAAATTTTATCAGAAACCATGAATACTCTAAACAAAACACTTAATACCGTGGAAGACACTGAACGCGAATTAAATTTAAACGTTCAAACATTTAACTCATTTATTAATAACGCTACTCAGATTATTAATAATGACCATTTACAATTAGAAATTTTAGACCATTTATTATTAATCAAACAATTAAATGATCTTAATTTTAGGCAACTAGAACAATATAGTATGACACTAACATTAGTTCGACATGGTATTGTTATTGACTATAATATTATTAATCCAACGAGTTTAATAGAAGAATTAACTTCTCTTAAACAATTTCAATTGCCACTTAAAGTTAATCCTGAAAACATAGAAAACTATTACAAAATAATGGAAACTAAATCTTTTATGAAAGATGATTTATTAGTTGTATTAATCAAAATTCTAATCGCACAAATTATGGAATATACTCTCTATCAAACTTTTCCTTTACCCACTACTCATAAAAATTCAAGTTCATTATCCTATATAGAAATTGATTATGTAACGGGCTGGCGATTCTTGTTTCTTATTGATCGTATGCAAGATCAATGAGATCCATGGTTGCCATCTCGTACATATTATTTTTGTTACACAAACAACCAATAACCCCCAGAAAAGTGGATTTATAGACGTTAAATGGTTGTTGTTATTTCTTCTCCGTATTTCACCGTTTATATGTAAGAACAAGCTCTTACAATTACCCTTACATAATTTCTAGTAGAAGTAAAAGTCAATTCGCTTTACTAAAAAACATAGACAATTGTAAATTAGCAGATACCACCTACATTTGTACCAAAATGGAAATTATGGAAAGAAGATCGGACAACGTCTGCGAATTGGAAATATTCGATCTACAAGATCAAAAAATTCCAAAAATATGCAAAATTACAACAATCAACGCAATTCCTGAAATCTGGCAAACTGTGTCAGAAAATGAATTGTTATTCATTCTTAGTAAACCTACAAAAGGCAACCTTCTCTGTAATGATAGGCAAGACAAAGACGTAACAATAAATGGTATTGGATTACTGAAAATCACCAACAACTGTCGACTTATTACAACGAATATTCTCATACAACCTGAAATATCCATTAAAAATATTTCCTCTTACATAAAAATTCCTGAAGTAGACATCCTTGAAGACGATTGCTGCAAATACCTAAACTGAACCAAACCTTTATCTCCAGAATACCTCAAACCTGTAAAAATTACCAATCTGGATCTAAATGACATCAAGTATACTCACCACAAACTGGAACAAATGGATCAAAATTTACAATCACAGTTAAATAAGCCATTCGTCATAAAATATGAAAGTACGATATATCAATGGGCATGTTATGGTGGTATTGGTTTATTATCAGCACTATTCCTCTATTACATCTACAAATATGGGATCATAAAAGTATTAATCAAGTTATTATCAAAATTATTTAATTGTCTCATTCCATGTAAAAAAGGCGGCAATGGAGACACATTCAATTTTTATAACTGTCTTTTTGGTGACAACAAGCACAGTCAAGTACAACCGATATCATCAGAAGTAACTTACGAAACGACAACAGAAACTTGTCTAATATATAATCGCAGAAGGTCAACTTCCAGCTCAAGTATAACAGGCCGAGGATCAATCCGACCAATACAACTTTAAACACCTGGAAACTAATCAAGAAGGGGACCACCACAGACTCGAGAAGCTCCAAAATCTTGTACCATAATTTAGTAACTTCTCTAATGGCGGAGGAATGTGGAGTATCGGAAATGGCACATCCTGTTGAAATAAAAAATCACAAATTTGCAAAAATATTATAAAATTATTTTTTATTATTGTGTGAATTTCATTACTTAAGCAAAAATAACCAATATAATTTTTGTATAAATAAAATCAATCGAAACCATTTTTTTTCAGTTCTAATCCAAGTTTCGTAAAGTTCTAATAAAATTTTTGTAAGTCAAGTTCAAATTATGTCATTGTATTTTTATTGTATAATTTTAATATTCGGTTTAATTTTGTTTTAATAAATTAAAGATTTAATATTGTGTAAAATAAATTATTCGTTATTTCAACAAAACCTTCAGTCGTTTTTAAATAGAATAATTATAAATAAATCGACGCACAGTCAAATCAAAAACACCGAAATAAATTATCGACGTTAAAAACAGTAACCGAACGCGACCGGAACTAACGATTAAATTAGAGCTCCGTTTCTTATATTTCTCGAAAAAACTAAGTGGCGATCCTCCTCAACTTTTAACAAGATTGCCAAGTCGTTCTCAAGCATTATAATTCGGACAAAAGTGATTGGAAATTAATCATCGAAGTATAATATATTTGGGACACGACATATATATATATATATATATATATATATATATATATATATATATATATATATATATATATATATATATATATATATATATATATATGTATATTTCATGTAGATAAAACAAATATTTTAACTATTATAGATAAATTTAGAAATATGGACAAGCTTCGGTTATGAAAGGTAGAAATTCAAAATATGCTTTAGATGCACTGAGACATTATTTATCAAGGCACCGTATTCCTGATCTTATAATTCATGATCTCGGTATGGAATTCGAAGGCAATGATTTTAAAGATTTTCTGAATCTTTATAATATTGGTAATCGCACAACTTGTGCTAGAAATTCAACCGGCAACTCACCAGTTGAACGATTTCATTCAACTTTAGTAGAATTAATAGCAATATTAAAAACAACTCATAAAAATATAACAATAGTAGAGCAATTAGATATGGCTTTATTCACTTATGATGCCATACATTCAAGTAGCAAGCTTACACCTTTTGAAGTTATAAAGGGAATCAGAGATAATCAAATTTTAAAACGTATCACCGATAATATACATTCTACTTATGTTAATAAACATACCGAGGAAATACAAATTATAAAAGATTTAATCACTAAACAAAACGATAAATTAAAACAAAAATTGGAAATCCGAAACAAAAACCGAATTGACCCTCCAAATGTAACAGTAGATGAAAATGTTTTTGTAAAACAGAATAGACGAAACAAAATAGCACCCAAATATACGAAAGATAAAGTGATAGAAAATGAGGGTAAAACTTTTAAAGTTAGAAATGCTCAGAAAGTACAAAAAAATCATAAAGGAAAAATTAAAAAGAGAAAAAAATAATCTGTTTCAGATTATGTGTTGCTGGGCAGAAAATTACTTACAACGACATTAGCAGTACTTAAGGACTATTCGCGTTGAATTTAGGGACTTTAGAATTAATCAATCATTATAATAATTTAATTCACGTAGTTAATATTAATCCATTAATTGAATCAGCTAACCAAATTAAACAAACCTTATTACACGAAAAATCTAATCTTATCACTAACCCTATGACAGATACAACAATGCTTCTAGTAGAAATAGATAAAGTAATTGATAAAGTTAAGAGTTTAATGCCTTTTGATAGAAACAAACTAGGGCTTATAAGTGGGCTAGGATCTTTAATAAAAGGTATCTCGGAGAATATGGTTAACGATGATGCTATACGCATAAACGAACAGATTAGGAATTTAGAAGACAATGAATTTATTTTAAAACAGGGACAAACAAATCAACATTCATTAAATCAAGAAATGGTCAAACGATTTAGCAATATTAATTTTATAAATGCAGAACAAACTAAATTATAGCACATAATCAATTCTTTTAATGACTATAACGTAGTGCAACAACAAATCTTACAATCACAATATTTCTTTTCTATTTAGTTTCCAGTTAGATATTTAGATCAACACATAGACAATATAATTACTGCTATTCAATTAGCCAGAGAAAACGTTATTTCTAAACTTCTTTCGAGTTATAACGAATTGAAATTAATCAAAAATGAATTACATCAACATATTAATTTAATAAACGTAGAACACATATAAGAGTTATTAGGATTGAAAGCGTATTTTAATGATTCAAACAATATATTCAAAATTCAATTCAGCTAACTTTTCTGTAACGATTATAAATCCTATCCCTACAAATCATAGTAAAAAAAATCCCGAAACTGATTTAATCTTACATAATCCTAACGAATATTCATTTATAAGAGACGATAATTACAAAAGAATAGAACAAGACTACATTTGTTACCCAATGCAACTTCATGACAGAAAACGTAATACATGTGAAATGGAAATACTGGAAAATCGTATTGGAAATTGCATTTACGAGCAGACAGATGAAATGAATATTATATTAGAACTAGTTACTAATCATTTTATAATTTTTATAAACACCGGATTAAATATTAGTTCGTCATGTGGAAAAAATGTTACCAATTTTGTTGGTAAAGTTCATATTACCCTGAATCAATCTTATATGGATATTAATGGTATACGATATGGAACATTGGAAACTACATATACTAATATCGAAGTGGAACAAATATTATTCAATAAAATAAACATCTCATATAAACAACCTGATATTAGAATGAAAAAACTAGTTAACTACGACTTAGAAAATACATAATATTTGAAACTCATAGCAAATAAACATCCCGTAACAGGGTCATTAGTTAGCATAATTTATATTCTCTACAAGTCTGGCCAAAGGAATCCAAACACACAAGTTGTGCCCATACCTGCAATTAATCGAAATCAATTCGAAATGTTTAAAACTTTTATTTAAAACAACGTTTATTTTAAATATTGCTATACTCAAATAGTTTCTCAGAAAACTGACCTTTAAATATTATAATAATATTAATGTTATAACATCTGGATGGTCTCAAGTGGTGTACAAAAGATCATATATATAAAGGATTTTTTAAAACACATCCCTTAATTACTAAGCACTATTTTAAAAGCGTATATAAAGTAAACTATCTAATGTACAAATCATACTTACACAATCGTTTGACATATGTTCGGATTGTTAGATAATTTGTTTCATTAAAATATTTATTTTTAATTGTTGTTACTTAACGTTTTGTACAATTGTTAATTGAATTGTAAATTTAATTTAATTTAATTTAAATGTCTGGTCTACGAGATATTAACCGCACCACCAGGTACGAAAACTACTATTTCCTACCCTTGACGTTGTACTATGTTCTATCTCTGTCACTGTACTATTTCTTACCTCTGACGCTGCATTGCAGATCCCTCGGGCCCGGTGGCAATGGCGCTCACTTAACGAAAACTATTATTTTCTGAATTATATATTATCGTATATTTATAACCCAGGCCAAAGAACTTGAGCGCCCAAAGGGCGCGATAGATTTCGTACCTAGTGGCGAAAAACGTACGTCGCATGTAGAAATAGTAGCAGCAGGCACGAAATAGTAGATTTTGTCATAGAAGTGTCATCACCGATTTTGAGATAGAAGTGCCATCAGAGAAGGAGCTATTGTATACATATTATTAGATATATATTATTTTATATATTTTTAGATTTTGTCCTAGAAGTGCCATCATACAGGGGGCTGCTGTATATATATAGCACAGGTGTAACGTATTCACGACGATTTACAATTACTATATTACAATACTATAATTTGTTTCTCTAAAAATGTTCGTATAATTTGTTTCTCTAAAAAAGTTTATTTACTTGGTAGCTTCATGTATTTTAAATATGCATTTTTAAAAGAAAAAATCAATGAACTTTGCTGAAAAAGATTGATTCTACCTCCAAAATATTTTATTGTTGTATTGGTATTAATTGACAAGTTTGTCTAGAATCTGTGGTAAAATGACAAAATTTAGATACGTTATTCCATGTTTTCAACGAATAAATAAATTTCATTTTTTATTGAACTTCCACAACTGTACAAATTACCAGCAAATCTTTTTCCATTAGAAAAGGCAACGGCATTGTTTATGAAAAAGTTATTGAATTTCTAATGTAATTTAGTCAGAAATATTTCATTAAAAATTTGATATAAAAAGACAGATCCCGCGATGGGGGCATGGGGTTTGTTCTTGAAGATGATTTTAAATCTGTCGAACATTCTTAAAATATTTTCTGTTAAAAAAAAAATTATATAAAAGTGCATCCTTGTGATTTACTCTTCCATTATACAACTTAGCAGTAATAAAAAGTATGTTCCGACATAAAATATTTTTTTCCCTTCCGACATAGGATATTTCATATTGTTTAAATTTTCTCCTTTGCTTGAAGTAGTAGTGTTCATGTCAAACAGTAAACATGTGTGTTCGAATGGAAAACTAATTGATATGTAATATTAGTAAAACATGGAACGTCTAATAGTAATCTTAGAAATAAATAAACCAAAAAAGGATTATTGTGTTATTAAAATGTAAAAAAGAAAAGTATACTTCGAGAATTGAATGTAGAAATATCATCAATGAGTTCATCCTCTGAAGAAAATTCGAATACTCCGTTAGCACCGTTATGAACACCCTTTGAGGATGGGAGTATTAGTGATAACAGCAACTCAAAATTAATTTCTCTCTGCCATCCATGCAAACAAAATATGCCTAAAAAACAAAGGCTATGATGGTTGAAAGTTGGAGATGCTGCTAAATGTAGGTAAACATTTTTTATTTTACTTTATTTTATTTCATGGAAACTAAATTTATTGTTTCGTTTTTGTTTCAGAAATTTCCTAATTAACTAATAAATAATGTAAATATTTTTGAAAAAAACTTTTTTAATTATTATGTATTTTTTTATTTTAAGAAAACTTAATGCAAACTAGAGGTGTATTTAACTTATTTTTGTAGAAAATAGCATTAATAAATTGCAATGCAAAAACAAAGCATTTTCTCAAAACTTTAAATTATGTGTATTTATTTGCAAAAAAAAAAAAAAAACATTTCAGTTTTATATATTTTGGCGTGAAAAATGTAGTTTGAAAATAATCTAAAAATTGGTGTTTCAGTGTAGCTTTTGGCGCCAAAAAATAATTTTTTTTTTTTTTTATTACTTTTTGTTTTTTGTTTACTTTTAATCATGCATACGATATTTGTTTACACCATGGTCTATTCGATTATATTTGATGTTTTTAATATGATACATACAAAGTAAACTGAATATTGACAAATATCTTCTCAAATTTGATTACTTTCCAATCTCCTTTCTTTAATTATCCTTGCCATTAATGGTAGTGCTGTTCATTATATAGTATCAGTCACGTGGTAAGTCAAAAGTAGATTTTCACTTCAATTTCTATTTTTTTCCCTTTTCTTACATAGTCTCCGCATCGTTGGTCCTTTTCGATCCGGATCACTCTCTTAAATTAAAATTAAAATTATTAATATAATGTTCAATTATTTTCTGGATCTAAAAAGTTAATTTATCTCAAATAATTGATTGATTTTTTTTCTCACGATTGATTTATTTTAAAATTTGATGCTCATATAAATTAATATTTAATTTCTGAATTATGGCAGAGTCAAGCACCTTCAATGCACTTAAAGCTCGCAGAGAAAGATTTTTCAGTCAGGTTCAAACCATTGCAGACTTTTTTACTTTAGAAAATGTTGACGTGAATAAATGTTATTTTGATAAATTACTTGATCTCGAATCAAAATTCGATCAAATACAAGATAGAACATATTTTAGCATTTTATTCTTTGGTAGAGGACGAAACTTTCTGGGCCCACTTCTATGGTATGGTGGTCTGTTGAGACTGACTCATCCAAGAAGCGTCCAGCTTGTCGCGTTGCATATCGAAGTATGTTCGGCATCACCATTGAGAAAGATAACCGGTGGATGGATATAATGAACCTACAACTGGCTTTACAGAAGACTGAGGCTGTGCTTGTTACCAGCAGAAAAGCAATAGAGGCCATACAACTGAAAGTCAGTGAACAAGAAATCACATCACAACCATATATCCGGTATCTGAGAGTGATGCTTGATGCCCGACTCAACTTTAAGCAGCAAGTCGAATACGTAAGTGCCACCAAAGCAGAGTAGGAGACTATTGCTATCATCTATAATCACATCAGTGCTCACCTACGGCATGTCCATTTGGGCCGACGTCCTCGAGACGTCAGAATCATGGAGAAAAGCAGGACCAGTGCTCTGTCTGAGCGCTTTAAGAGTAGTTAGTGCCTTCCACACAATATCTAAGGAAGCAGTGTGCTTTATTTCCGGAACTCTTAAAGTGTTTGTGAAGGAAAGACGAGCCTGTACTAACGAAGAAGGTCGAGCACACTGAGCCCTGAATAAGTCAGAGCAGAAGAACGGCGACATAGTGTCTCATGGTGGCAACTAGAGTGTGAAGCTGCAGAGAAGTGCAGGTGGACATACCGCCTTATATCGCGGATTGACGATTGGCAGAACCGGAGTCAAGGCGAGGTCAACTATTATCCACCGTTTCAAACATGATGATTCTCTTGAGTGCCCGTCCTGCGCAGGAGTTACTGAAGATTCAGAGCACGTTTCCTTTGTGTGCCCTTGTTTTAGTGCCCTCTGCGTGACGAATTCGAGACATTCCTGACTACGAAAGTTCAACCACACACACACACACACACACACACACACAAACACACAGCAACGTAGTTTCGATTATCAGTTAGCGCCAGGCGAACTGGACGACATTCCACCTGCCACTGAAGAGGAACTGCTGGAGGTCTGTGACCGTGTAGGAAACAATAAAGCGCCAGGATTGGACGGAATTACTAATATTGCCTTGAAAATCATCATAAAGGCAGCACCGGCATTGTTCCTAGACGCTTACAACACCTGCCTCAAAGGAGGAACATTCCCACAGAAATGGAAACAGCATCGACTAGTCCTAATTCCTAGAGGAAAGAAACCACCAGGAGAGCCGTCATCTTACCCTCCACTCTGCATGTTAGATACAGCAGGTAAGATTTTAGAGCGTATAATCCATCAAAGGATAGAAGTATTTGTGGAATCGGTCCTGGCGGTTAATCAATATGGATTTCGAAAAGGGCGATCAACTTTGGACGCGATCAACCTGATTGTTACCATGGCTAATGAGGCAATTGCAGGGACAAGATGGAAGGGTGGTTCGAAAAAATATTGCCTGGTGGCGACTTTGGACATCAGAAATGCTTTTAAATCCGATAATTGGGACTGCATTATGCAAGCTCTCCAAGAAAAAAACGTACCAGGATACCGGCGCAGAATGTAGCCGTAGTGATCGTCGCCAAACATCTTGACGAGATTAGCCTTATGTTCGACATCACCCTTTAGCAGGTCAACCAGTGGATGGATTCCATGAACTTACAACTGGCAAAACAGAAGACAAAAGCAATGCTAATCACCAGCAGAAAAGTGACGGAAACAATGACACTGAAAGTCGGTGATCAAGAAATCACATAACAACCTTAAATGCGATATTTGGGAGTGTTTATTGATGCCCGACTTAATTACAAGCAGCAGGTTGAACACGTGAGTGCCAAAGCTTCAGTCGTGAGAGCTAGTCTAGCACGGCTGATGCCAATCGTCGGTGGTCCAAAACAGAGCAGAAGACTACTTCTATCATCAGTTGTCACATCGGTGCTCACATATGGAATATCCATTTGGGCAGACACACTGAAGTTGCAAGAATCATGGAGAAAGGCTGGACCAGTATATCGACTGAATGCTGTAAGAGTAGCCAGTGCATTTCGCACAATATCAGAAGAAGCAGTGTGTGTCATTTCCAGAACTGTGCCACTTAGAGTCCTTGCTGAGGAAAGACGGAACCTTTACCAAGGAAAGAGGTCAATCATACCGAGCCTCGAGGAATTCAGGTCAGAAGAACGGCATCGCAGCATCGCACGTTGGCACCTACAGTTGGATGCCACAGAGAATGCTAGATGGACGCACCGCCTCATTCCAAGAATTGATGTCTGGCTGAACCGGAGTCATGGCGAGGCTAACAACTACGTCACAAAGATTTTATCAGGACATGGCTCTTTTCGGCCTTATCTGCACCGTTTCTAGCATGATGATTCATCGGAGTGCCCATCCTGTCCAGGAGTCAATGAAGATGCAGAGCACGTTTTCTTTGAGGGCCCACGATTTGATCTCCTGCGAGATGAGCTGGAGATGATCTTGAAGAAGAGAACTAAACCAAAGACAATAGTTGAATTAATGTTGTCGAGTGAAACTGCTAGGAACAAGACTTTCGTCACAGAAGACCTTACGGATCTGCGTTCCACGGAAGTGGAAGCAACAGAGACTTGTACTACTACCAAAAGGAAAGAAGCCGCCAGAAGAACCATCATCTTATCGCCTGCTCTGCATGCTACATACAGCTGGCAAGATTCTCGCACGGATAATCCATCAAAGAATCGAAGCAGCAGTTGAACCACTTCTAGCCAACAACCAGTTTGGCTTCCGAAAAGGGCGATCCACGCATTAAATTTTGTCGTCACCACAGCCAAGAATGCGATCGCATGGACCAGATGGAAAGGAGTTGCGAAGAAATATTGCTCGCTGGCAACTTTGGACATCAAGAACGCCTTCAACTCTGCTACTTGGGCCTGCATTATGCGAGATCTAGAGAAGAAAAGCGTACCAGGATACCTGCGTGGGATGGTTGAAATGCGACACGAAGAGCTGCCCAATGTATTATAAAATAACAGAAGGAGTACCTCAGGGTTTCGGTTCTAGGCCCACTCTTGTGGAACAACCTGTATGATGATTTGCTGAAGCTAGTATTGCCAGTAAATGTTCAACTCGTGGCATATGCAGATGAAGTGGCCGTATTGATTGTCGCAAAGCATCTTCAGGAAATAAATCTTGAGTTTGATATCACTTTCGAGAGGATCAACCGGTGGATGACTACAGGAAATCTGCAACTAGCACAGCATAAGACTGGGGCAGTGCTCATTACTAGTAGAAA
Source organism: Chrysoperla carnea (assembly GCF_905475395.1). Taxonomy (NCBI): domain Eukaryota; kingdom Metazoa; phylum Arthropoda; class Insecta; order Neuroptera; family Chrysopidae; genus Chrysoperla; species Chrysoperla carnea. The sequence goes on along the minus strand of NC_058342.1, from coordinate 5,648,553 downwards.
GCAGGTGGAAACCATCACACTTGGAGTTGGAGAGCACGATATTACCTCGCAGCCGTTCTTTCGATACCTGGGTGTGATGCTTGATGTGCGACTCGATTTTAAGCAGCAGGTAGAACATATTAGTGCCAAAGCGTCTTTATTGAGGGCAAGCTTATCGCGACTGATGCCCAATATTGGAGGTCCGAAACAAAGCAGGAGGATGCTACTATCGGCAGTAGTCACTTCGGTGTTCACCTATGGCATCTCTATCTGGGCTGAGGGTCTAGAAGTCCAAAAAACAAAGAGTAAGGTCGCATCAATATATCGACTGAGTGCTTTGAGAGTGACTTGCGTCTTTTGCGCAGTGTCGGAAGAAGCGTTGTGCGTTATTGCTGGAATGATGCCTATTTTGATGCTTGCCGAAGAACGGCAAGCCCTATACCAGCGACAAAAGTCATCAACGTCGAGTCCTGAAGAACAGAGGACTGACGAACGCCAGCTCAGCATAGGCCGATGGCAGACGCAGTGGGATACAGCAGAGAAACACACACACACACACACACACACACACACACACACACACACACACACACACACACACACACACACCAGAGGATAGATGTCTGGCTGAATCGGAGCCATGGCGAGGTCAACTACTACCTTACACCTTATCAGCCAACCTATTATTATCAGGACCTGGCTGCTTTCGGACTTATCTGCACCGTTTCAAGCATGATGATTCATCGGAATGCCCGTCCTACCCAGGAGTCAATGAAGAGGCAGAGCACGTTATGTTTGAGTGCCCACGATTTTATACGCTGCGAGATGGGCTGGAGATGATCCTGAAGAAGAGAATTCATCCAGAGATAGAATTCAATAGTTGAATCAATGTTGTCGAATGAAGCTACTTGGAACGCCACGAAGACTTTCGTCACAGAAGTCCTTACCGATCTGCGTTCCATTGAAAAAAGAAGAGCAAAAGACAGAATTTAAAAGGAAGGTAGAAATAGCACCTTGACCACAAGAAGGAAGAGTGGCAGCTAATGCCCCCCCCCCTGCGATTTAATGCCTAGAAGGCGGGCCCGTAGGCGATGAGTGGATAGAAAAAAGGGGTTTAGGGTTTAGTGAGTATGGGCGCTAGCGTCGAGTCTCACATATCCAGGCGTAACATCTAGGCCTGGAATCCGTAAAAAGGATCTCTTAAAAAAAAATTCAACACACACACACACACACACACAAACACAGTGATACATTCATTGCCATTTTTAATTTTATATGAATGTTTGTTGGTATGGACAACCTATTCGCAGACGGGATCACGACCAAAATATTGGAGTGTATGTGCTTTGGCGGCACTGTGCGTTCGAGTTTGAAGAAGCTTTAGGCGTGAGACTACTCTTGCATCTGCATTTCAATAACATTCACGATATATTACCCGTCAACAAAGATGGTGCCTTAATGTAAGTCACGCATCAGCTTTTGGTCTTAAAGATGTGCGCGAATCAAGCTGCCTATCCACAATATTCGAGCAAGTCTATTTACGCGTCCACCATTTTGTACTGTAAATGATGGTGAAAAATTGCGGTACTCCATTCTGGCATGTAGGCTCACGTATTTTTCGTAATGATTAAGCGACGGTCTTTCCAAGCGTAACTTCGTTAGTGCTGACACTATATGGTGTAAATCAAAAACTTTAAAATAATTTGGGAATATTGAAGAGAAATTTTTTCGTTAATATTTTTTTTTTTTTTTTTTTTGGTTAATTGGTTAATTTTTGCGTTATTTTTCAGGAAGGATAAAAATTGAGTTGCCAGTCATTGAAGATCTCATTAAAATTTCTTCGAGATGTAGGTCGAGTCTTATAATTTCGCATTTCGCTACTTTTTATCATTAGAAAGAAAATTCTGAGAGAATCATCTTTATTCGAAGCAAGGCATTGAAATTTAATGCTACACCACGTAGTTAAAGGAAAGTAACTCCATCCCAAAATTACGCGTGTTATTCAACACTTCCACTTTCAACTGGTGTAACATTAAACGATTCTTTGATAACTGGGCTCCTGATTCAGCGAGACTAAATGTCTATTTTAATTAGGCTTCGGGCCTACATCATAGCTATAATTACCGATATAGTTAAAATGTACCGACAATCACGGTGAAACAGAAATATCTAGTCTAACAATAGATTGCATTGCGTGATTCTTCCAAACAAAACATCCCATTTTTTCAAACAAAAACTAAATTCCAATCAAAATTTTTCTCCACAATATCTATTTCTGTTAGCGCAAGACTAACTAAAGGAGCGAATTTCTTTAGGTGCGCATGCCTTAGAGAACAATTGTAAGGAAAAGGAAACTTTGAATTACACAAATGGTAGTCTTAAGACAATCATGTGTTTTATAATAAAATGATTAAACATTTTCATTTCAGTTTTTCGATGGATATTCAATCATTAAGACATTGGGTTTAATCTGGAATCCTCATAATGACATTTTGCAGATTTCAGTACCTAATGAAATAATGAACTCCAATAATACTAAGCGAAAAACTTCAAATTTTCTGACCCCCTTGGGTTAGTAGCTCCAGTTTGTATGTCCGCAAAAACTATGGCGTAAAAAATAAATAGAGATGATATTGTTCCCGATTGAATGTTTGAAAATGTGGATTTCTTTAAAAGAATGCAGTATTAAGAAATTTGCCTTTCCATGCTAAATTTAAAATGAATTCCATTAGGTATCAACTACATGGATTTGCTGCTAGTTCAGTACGATTTTGCAATTTATTTCGGATCATTTGTCAATCATAATAAGAGGGTAGCAAGAATAGTTTGTTCCAAGTCGGGTGTAGCACCTATAAAACTGGCCACACTTTCTGGCTTGGAATTGTGTGATTGTGTCTTGTTGGCACGATTTATGAAAATAGTTCCAAATTCACTACCATTAAATATATGATAGAGTATGTTCTCGGACAGGTTCCATGATTGCGTAATCTTGGATCCAATCAGACATATCGGGGTTGAACGTTTTTATCGGGATCGAAGGAAGATTGGAAACACGTCAGTTCAAGTGATAATCCTACAGATTTTCGTTTCAAGGGCTATTGACCCCTATTACTCGAAAAATTTGATTTTTCGTGGACCACCATGGTTGTTATTGTATTCAAGCGATCAGTCAACACGGTCAAATCGATGAACGGTCAACACTCAATCATCAAAAACAAAATGGAAGGAGGAGGAATCAATATTCCTGTACGAAGTATGAAGTGTTTCATGTGTGACAAAATTAGTCATAGAACAACTAAATAATGTTATTCAATTTCATTTTTTAATTTTCTTCATTTAGTCGTTTAAATGCATAGTGTATATGTTACGTTTCATTAAGAATCAATAAAACGAATTGGGTTATGGAATATTATGGATTATGAAATTGAATTCATTCTCTTTATGTATTTCACGTATCGTACAGAGCCAATATTTTTCTAGGGAAAGGGAGGTTTCGGAACGTCAAAATCAGGACTCAAGAATAAATTCTTGTAAGAAAGCAAAATAAATTTAAACTTTTTATCCCGTCAAATCCATTGACCAAACTTTTAATGAAAAAGGAACATGAGAAGATGTTTCATGCTGCTCCCCTACTGACTTTTTCTTCACTTTGCCAGCGAGTGTGGATATTCCACTGCTTTCACTTTGACACGAAATCAGTTTGTGAGTTCTCGATATATGAGTTATGGTCAAAGAATATAACTTACCCCTCCCCCCTTACATTGATGCTTGGGCAGAGTAGTTGAGACAATCGAAGGGTATAATTGACATGTGACAGCGGTCTCACTTAAAACGAAGAATGGGAATGAATATGTAAGCCCAATTTCTAAAATATGTCCACCACCAGAAAATGCAATTAAAAACACATCGACTTGACTCGAAATTTTCTCGTCGTTGAAATTTTGATATTTTGAAACAAAAATATCTGTTTATTCACTCGATAAAACAAAAAGTGCTTAAAGTAACTACTGCGCATATTATTGGTATGTAATGTTGTCTCACTCTCACGTTGTAAACATGCGCACACGATGAAGTTATCTAGCAAGCTTGTTCACTAGCGACAACAAGTTATATCATTAAAACCAACTTTTCGCGCGTATTTTACACGAGGCTTTTCTCTAATTTTTCCAAAAATTCGACAATTCTCTGCATAAATCGTGCAAAATCGTATTCGATTGTTTCACCATCGTAATTAGGATAATAGGATTAGATAATTATAAGACATTATGGTGAATTAGTTTGAAGTATTAATTTGATGAGTAAACCGTTCACATAACACTTATTAAGACGTATAGACTAACAACACAAAAAAAAAAAATGGACGCACTGTCCTTAATATCCAGACGCACTATCTGATTAAATTATACATACTGTTATACAACATAGATTGAGGGACACACTGTCCGCTTTAGATACACAATTGGAACGAAGAGTTCGCGTTGACTATCACTCGATAAGTATGTTTTGCGCAAAGGGCAAAGAGTAATGACTCAAATTAAAAAGAAACAGAATATCTCCGTACAAAAAAAAAAATTGATTTAATTCCCTATAAACAAAATTTGATAAATACCAAAAACCAGAGTCGGATTTGAATGAAGGTTCAAAGTCCGAATTCCGGTGAAAACAACAATTTATGAACATTTAATTAAAATGAAATGTTTGTATTTTAATTAGTAAAAAATAACTTTACAATACAATAATGATTATAACAATTAATAGCATATAAATTTGACCCAAGAGCCTAGAATTTTGACCCAAGAGCATAAATTAGAAAATTTCAAGTTAAGCTGTTTTCTTTTCAACCAGATGTGTTTACGCCAAGTAAGTCTTTTATCAAGGTGTATAACCAGATATTTGACTTCATTTGACTGTGGAAAACTGACACCTTTCATTACTACAACTGGACACGTTTCTTTTCTCAAAGTAAACGTTACTTGAACGGATTTCATCTCGTTAACTTGAATACGCCACTTATTCAACCAATGTTGTATTTTATCGATTCTTTTCTGCAGTTTTTAAGAACCTGAATTTTGATCTAAAACAGTGGAATGTCTTCTAAGTATGATTTTAAAATACAGAAATAAGAACTTGGAATATGATGTTTTAATTTGTACAACAGACCTGGATGCCATACTCTATGGTGGAATGTTTCTCACGGAACCCAAATTGATGGTCAGAAATGATTTGCAACTCTTTCAATAATACTTTAAGTTACCTTAAAAATAATTTTTCGAGCAGCTAAGACAATGTTGGTAACAAACTGAAACTAACGTAAACTGACCGGTTTACCAGGTTTGGGAATTAGTATAATTTGCGATATCTTCAAAAGACACGGAAAATAGCCCAGTCCTAAGATAACATTGAAAATATACTGAATGAAGATCATTCCGTTTTGTGGAAGCTCGTGTAAAATCTTGGTTGTTATAAAATCGAATCTTGGCGTTCTATTACGATTTAGTGTTTTCATTCCCGTACTTATTTCATTTAAGAGAAAGATTCGATGGATGGATTCCTTTAAGTCCTGTGCAAATAAATCAACCTTTTCTTTACAACTTCTTGATCAGGATTCATCTGGTTTGCGTAGACCTGGCACATGTTGTTTTGGTTGCTGGCAATATTTTGTAGCTTTCCATAATGAATAATCCGAAGCTTTAGTGAGAGATAAGTTTTCAAGATAATCTTGAATATAATTTTGTTTAAAATTTTCCAGCAAACGCTTTGAGACGATGTATTAAAATAATTTTTATCTCTTGAAAATCTTCTTTGTTGCCAGATTTTTCTTAACCTACGCTTTATTGTATTAGATATCTGATGTTTTGTGTAAGTGAAGCTTTGGGATTAAATCTTTTGAGATCAGGAGTTGATTCTCGCGCTGCTTTTTGGATACCTTCTGTGAAGTTGTACAGCTAAATCAATGTCTTGTTCTGATTTTAAGGGAATTTTTAGATTAAGGCTACAATCAAGTTGCCATCGAAAGTAGCTCCAATCTGTGTGGCTATTGGTTAAGTAGGGAGTACATTTTCTATGAATGAATTGGGTACATATCGATAGTAAAACTGGGTAATGATCAGACAATAAATCGTTACATGATTTAATTTACCCGATCTTTAACGACAAAATTTGTAGCTTGAATTTGTTCGGTAAAGTATTTTTCAATTTCATAATATTTCAGACAATTTTTTATGATGACAGCTGTTCCGCCTTGGGGTTTTCCACTAGGGTTTTTCCGCAGTAATTTTTATAGTTAAATAGCTTTTTGATGTGAAACTTGTCTCAAAAAACAGTGCTATATCGATATCATGATCAACAAGAACCGCTTCTAGTTAAAGATGTCGATTCGTCAAGCCATTGGCGTTCCATAAAACAATATGTATTTTGAGCCATTTTATTTCATTTTACCGATTGAGGCAGTTAATTAATAAATCAAAGAAATATTTTGTTTCATTAGATCGCGGAACATTTCCTTTAGTTCTGAGAATGACTCTTTCATGAAACATACTACATTTTATTCTTCGTTATGACTGGAACTTGATGGTTCTATTGTTGGTTTTTTAGAATTTGGGCTATTGCTGTTAGCTGCTTGAGCGTAGGAAAAGTTTCCAAGAGTTAAATTTGGTGCGTACGCCCCAGATTTATTGCATTAATCAGCCTCTTTCCTAGTTGTTTTTGGACAATCCTTTGTCAAGTGGTTGCCAAAAAATTTCTCCCACCTAAATGTTCTTCTACAGTGATTTTGAGTGTGGCTGAATCTTTGACAGCGCTTACATTGAGGAATGTCTCCCTTAAAGTTTGGAGGTTCGAATTTTATAATTTTATTTCCTAACTTGTTAATCGAGTAAATTGATTTGTTATCGGGATAACTGTTAATAAAACACATTGAAAATGGTTGTTTTGTTTGCTGTGTTTTATTTTAAAAATATTTTCGACGATTTAACCAAGTTCCGTTAGATCTTGTTCGATATCCTCCGATGGAGTCGAGCTGTGAACATTTCTCTCTACCCGGAATGATCGATCTTGTTTCAAACGATGAGTGTAGAAGTTAACCTTCCTCGTTTAAAATGATTTTATCATGTTCTTGTTAGTATCAACATCATCGGGGATAATTTTAATTTGATTGATGGTAAGGTTCTTATCATGTCATGTATTTATTTTCGAAACCGTTGGAATTGAGATCGTGTTGGAAACTCTTAAAGTCTACAACATAGGCAACAAAAATTAGTTGGATTTAGGGCTTTTGAGGTTCATTCTTTTATCGTTTACAGACTCCGATAACAGTGGTTTAAATCGATTTTTTTTTATGAAATTAGCTGAGTTAGCATATTGTTTCTGCCGAACTCGTCTTTCGTTTACTTCAGGGCTACGTTTCGATTTTCTAGAGACAGTAACAAAATCATCTTTCTGACATGATGGAGGTTCAGTTGAAGAGTTGGTGGCGTCTGCCGTTGAGAATCGTGATACGATAAGCTCAATGTTCTTGATACGTTTGCATATTCACGAACGAAGCTTTCTGTGTTACTTCTATATGACACACGAGTTTATTAATTTATTTTTTGATTACGTTGTCAATTGGTTTTTTTTTTTTTTTTTTAAAGTTATAATTACAATAATTTATTTAAAACAATTAAACAATTATTTTTTACAATTAGTAATTAATACGTCTGCTTACTCTGGTTGACGTGTGTTCACTCCTTTTCCTTTTGAAGTTCTAGAAAAGCATCTAAGGAGCAAAAATTTCCATAGTACCAGTATTCTTAAGTGCACCATTTACGAATTTTATCCCTAGCAAGGAAGCAAAACAAAATTTTCAGGCGAATTTATTTATATAACTCCAGTTCCTGGGTTGTAGGCTAGTGGACTTGGCAGATCCATTATGTGAGTATCCCCCTCCAGAGATTAAAACCACTTCTGACCTTTAACTAACAACACGTTCATTCCGTAATACTATTGGCCTATAACCGGATAAGTTTCATCTGAAGTTATGGCGTTCAATCTACCTTTTCGAGAAAAAAAAAATCCTTATTATTTTTTTTTTTTTTTTTAATAAAAACTTGGCTCATATGGAACTCGGATAGTTTTCACTTAAAATTATAACTGACAATCTACTAGTTCCAGAAAGAATACGTTAGCAGGCTAAATCGGTTAGAAAAGTTAAATAAAATGAGTATTTTCCGAAATCGGGTTCGTGAATTGAATCAGTATTAAAATTTCACTTTTTTGAAAAAATAAGTGAACATTTGGAGTGCTGTGTCTGTATTCATTCGGTGGAATGTATGCCACCTACAGACCTGGTCTCAAGTTGTAGCAATTTTAGTCTTTTTTAAAAAATTATAGAAAATATTTTATGAAAGAACCGAGAGTTAAGGATTTAAATTGAGTAAACTTAAACAAATTTCGCGGTTTTTCGAGTGCTGCAAATTTAGCACAGATCTTTCGAAGCTGCAAAATTGGATTTACTGCTATTGGTAGTGATCCCTACAACATACTTAAAAATCAAACCTAGTCGTTTGTTTGCGATTTTATCAATTTCGAGTGTTATATATGACTGGCCTATAATATTGTAATTAGGAAAATATTATGTTTTTGATTTTTTTTTACTCCATCACGTCGAAAATAATTTGGTACTGGGATGAATAATGTAATACGATACTACAAAACCGTGTCATATTCTTTATAATCCCGCAAGCTCGTTAGTCAAATGATTCAAGATAATGTTCCCTGGGATTAACAAATGCAGTTTATGCGGTTAATAATTTTAAACATAATTGTATAGATAAAATATTTTTGTATTGCGTACAATAATAAATATTAAAATATTTTTGTAGTGTAATTAGTATAAATATAAGTATTAATTATATTTTTATAATGTACTGTATGTTTATTATATACTGTGTACATACATAGAGTTCAATCAAACCAAAGTGGCACCGAGCAAGGGAGAGTGTATGATGTATATGTATGTGCACTCGTATCTATACTTTCTCTTGTTCAGTGCCACTTAGTTTTGATAGAACTCTACCCACAGTTTATTACTATATATAATTTTATGGATATTCACATGTTGGTTTTTATAAATACAAAAGAAAGTAAGGAAAAGCATAAAGCATATTGAATTTTCAGGTTTTCAAAGACGGTTGACCATTTTTAAAGTACATTAAAAAAAAATCATTAATTTCATGAACCTGTCATTAAAACTGATATTTTCGATATATAAGAACTTGGTTTAAATTATAAGCATTCTGATTATATTCATAAAAATATATCTTTCGTCAATCATATAGTCAATTTATAAGTTTGAGTCCCATGAAAATTATTTCAGAAAAAATTCAGATACCTTTTGCCAATCAAGTGACCTAGGTGACGGAAAACAAGACGGGAATTTAAGAATATCGTGTGCTATTCAATAACAGAAATGCCCGGTTCTGTCTTAAATATCTCTCATTATTTATATTAGGTTCCATAATTATTTCTGAAAAAAATTTTAATTGTTTATCGAAGCAAGCTGGTAAAGACTATTTCACAGTAAAAAAATAAGTCAATTGAAGTTTACAGAACGCGTTTACTTGGCTGTGGATGTGTTTATAACATATATAAGCACATATAAACATTTTCTTGAGTCAACGATTGCAATACTTAATTCCAGAAAGTATTTTACTGCGTAAAAATGTTTCCCAATTTTCAATTCCTTGAAACATCACTTTTTATGTTTTATAATTTGGACTTTTAATAGCTATGTGTAGATTAATACCCAACTCGCTTAATATATATTTTATAGGATACTCAAACATGTAGCTCTCTTAGATATTTTTTAGTCTGGGTTCTGCCGTCGACTTTGATTATTACATTTGTTAAGCTATAAGCTATTTACTAAATTGAATTTTGATTTCACGGAATTGTTACACAATGTTACAATTACAACGTCTATTTTCGTAGGAAGCAGCACATGGGCATTATGTTTACAATTAATTGTTAAATACCCAAAAATAATGATGTACATATACCGTGAAAAGTTTAAAATATTGCGTTAAGTGACCATGATGGTCGACGTTTTAAACATATACATAACCAAAGTATTAAAAGAAAACATTTTTTAACACAAAACTTTACCATAATTTCAAAAAACTGTATCTCAGCGAACAATCATCGAATCTCGAATGGCAATAGCTCCTTTGATAATTTGAAAACTTGTACCTTCTCGTTTTGAAATCTATTGCTCAAAATTTTTTATCAGCCTTGAAGATTTGCAAGAAGAGTTGAAAGTATGAAAAATTTTTTCCCAAAATTTTATACAAAACTTAGAAGCGTACAATAATTTTAGAAATATTTTACAAAAAATTTGTTAATGCCACTAGAAATTATATTTATTTTTCTTGAAAATGAGGTATAAAATATCTCCAAACGAGGTTTTTGGATCAAGATAATCGCTTTCCAAGCAGAATTGGCACTTGTGAATTTGTATGTTTTGAAAAAATCATCGTATTGAATTTTTTTTCATAACTTTCGAAAACTTAAACTTCGTTCTTTTAAACCCGCCTATATTGTTTTGTGAAAACTTTTACCGCTCTCCCAATTTTCGTTTTAAGAACATGTCAAAAAACAGAATTTTTCCATATTTTAGGCATTTTTTTATTTGGCCATTTTATAAAAAAGAGCGTTATCAAAAATCTTACTATGCTCTTTTGAAAACTTGTACTTTCTTGTTTTGAAATGTATTGCTCAAATATTTTTATCACCCCTTTTGAGCAATAGATTCGAATACCCTGATATATTGGTTCCGTATTTTAAAATAACATATTAATTTCTAAGGAACAATTTAAATGTTTTAAAATTTCGAGTTGCTAAGAATTTCAGGCTTTTGTTATAATATCTGAAATTTAAATATTGTTTGCTTAATTTTTTATCGATTACCGATGTCCAAATAATATATTATCACGGTAATAGCTCAAATAAATTTATTTTGTTTGTAACCTCTTGAAATAAACATCTTAATAACAAGCGTCGAAAAAAATTTTCAACAAAGTTCGATGCATTATTTGAATTTCAAATCTTGGGTTGCACAATATTAATAGATAAACACTGATTATTCAAACAATACGATCTGATCGATACTAATTATTTAACGCTTACGGGTTTAAGAATAATTAGAAATTACTCAAAGGTTAAAAATTACCACTGCACTCTTATTCATTAGTTTAGCCACTTAATTTTTTTTTACACTGCCAGCTCTTTGAAATTTGTTTACACTACTTGACAAATTTTGTCCCAAATAGGAGACATTACATATGCAATGTTCTCGGTTGGAGCATTCAGATTTTATTTCTATTTTAGTTTTTTAAGTAAAATATGTTATTATAATCTAATTTGCGATAATACAATAATAAAATAATTTCTTGTTAAAACATGTGTTTGCTTTGTCAATCAAAATGTGTGGGTTTATATGAACAATTAAAGCAATTTTTCGACGAAAATCTGATGATACAAATTTTCTTAAAAATGAGATTATTTTTATTTGGAGAATATTAAGGTTTTAAAATAAGTGCCCCATACACTGGCAATTTGAATTTACGTGTTGTAAGTAAATAACATGTACGTATTTTAGTACATCTATATTTTTGGATTTATATATAAAAATTTGTCACGATGAAAAATATTGAACGAACAAAGTTTTGATATGGGTGTTCATGAAATCACTTAAAGAGTCCATTTCGGGTTGTGTGTCTGGCCATCTGTGATTTCGTAAATAGGCAAGACACCTCATACGTAATAATGTTCCTTATACAAAAATAAACAACTTTTGTTTGAGTCATTTTTTCGTTAACGTTACTATTTATCCATGAGGACGCAAAATAGAGCAAGATTTTGGTGTCCACATCTTCCAAAACTCTAAAATTCTGAAAATTTACAAGTAGCTATAACTACTGGTCTTAAAAAAAATTCTCAAAAACGAAAAAAATAAATATTAACTTTTTTAACATACTTTACTTTTGTTAAGACTAATTATAGAATATTTTTGATTTTATTGCTATATAATGTTGAATTTTATAAGAATAAAAACTTATTCTATAACATATTTTAGTACATATAATAAGAGGCAATTGACAACCATAGACAGCCAATGTTTCCAATATGGTGGGAGATTTTAAAAATAGTAAATAAATCTTTTTGTAAATTTTATGTTTTATGAGCCTTTTTAAACTAAAAGGAAGTAATTTAATCTAAACAAAAATATTCCCCATTGGAAACAAATTTAGACAACATAACTTTTTTCGTACCAAATACGACACATCAGTAGTCCAGAGGTTATCAAAATACATCAAATTAGGTTTAATGGTTTTAGTAAACGAAAATAAATAAATAAAGCTTTTTAAGGTCTTCAAACTTTGATATAAGTTGACTAAAAAATGAAAAGAACGAAAACATTAAAAACAGCATGCAATTTTGCATTGTCATTAATTTAATTATAAAACTTTTTCAATATCATCGAAAATGAGAAAAAACTCTTACCATTCACTGAATGTATTAAAAAAAATACAATCCAGGATATTTGAAGAATCGTAAATATGGACATTCCGACAGAAATAATTGACATACTAATTTCATTAACATAATTATCATCACGATAATCGATAAGCAAATAAAAATTAAAAGAAACGAAATACACGAATAGAATTGTAATAGATAAATAAAATCATAATTAATTGTTTATTTGTTTTTTAATTTAAATCACTGCGATCAAATATATATTATTCACAGTTTATTGAAAAAAACAAGCACGCGATTGTATCGTTAGGCAACTGTTAAAGTTTATTTTAATCGAAAAATTGTAACGCCATAAACTTGTAAACATGGAACAGCTTTTCATTTTGTCCCGCCACGTATCACTTTGGTATCGCATACCAAACTGTGATAGTCCTATAGTGATTACTGTGAAAATATTGCCGAACAGAATATTCTATAAACATTGTACCACGCATGCTCCAATTCTCATACAAATATGAGAATATTTATATACATTTACATTGCATTCATTTTATAAGCCATATGGTTCATCTGTTAACCACGAATGGTTCTTTGAACAATAACATTTATATAACAATGCTAGCTAAAAATGCCTACGGCTACGTATTTGAAGATTTTTTAAATATTCGCCAATAATAACTATGTTTTCATTTTTGGCGTCAATACAAAATATAAGGAACAATTACATTATTATACACAAGAACGAGTATCGAACCTTCGATCAGATTAATTCTGGGCGAGTTTCTAACCAAAACAACTATCAACTTATAGGCACCTAGATAAATTTCACACCAATATTTTGAGGTATTGTTAATTTCATTTTGTTTCTTCTTAACTACCATATACATTATTGCAATGAGCGGTTAACAGTTTGTCCCTCTTTTAACAAGAAAACTTAGAAATGAAGCCATATCAATTTGATACCATAATAGAGATAATTTTTATCTCCATATGGATAGCAATATAAGGTATTTACGTTTTACTCTAAAAGCCTATTTTAATCATTGGTATTGTAACGTTCAATAAAGCATTATATTGACTAACTAATCTTTTTATATATTAAATGCTACGCTTTTGCAACACATTTGTATTTTATACAAAGAAAGATGTGTAAGAAATTTTGTATTGTAAATTTTATTGTTATTTAAGTTTTATTTATTTATTTATTTATTTTTAAAGCGAGGCAGCTTTATGATTGGATGCCTTTTCAATATCCAATGCACAATTGAGGCTGTTATCGGTAATATTTAGTGGAATAAAGATATTCACGTATAAAGTAAACGTTAACTGAACAACCTCAAAACAAGTGTGTAATAAAAGGGAGTCATTACCATAAACCAAAATAGAAGAAAGGAAGAATGCATTTCTTTGATGAAGTAAGAATTGGTCTGAAAATTTGCATATAAGATTAAGTTTGTAAGACATGAAATTCTTCACAATTTAGTAGTCAACAGTTCAACAGGTCAATAGCTCAACAATCGTGAATAAAAAAATGTTGAATATTATTACATTATCAGCAGACGTTATTGAAACATCTATTTACAAAAGCCTGAATGAACGTTTATTCAGGAAATTATTTTGAATTATCAACCTCTCAATGGACGAATCTATTTTATTAATTAATAAAGAAATGGCTATATAATTTTTGATACGCAAATGCGATGATAAAGATACACAAATTTCATTGTCAAAATTCTTTCAAATCCCATTTTTGACAATAAATTAAGTAATTATTTTTCGTTTTTAATTAATCATATGAACATCCTTGCTCCAAAATTTATTTATTATATCCCAACTTAACTTTTTCTGTTTTATGCAATAATTTTTTATATAAATAATGGATGAATCGTGGTATTGAAATGTATGATTTAAGATAATACAAGACATTGTACTGGTAATACTAAATAGTATACACTATGATTACTGTGGTAATATGATTACTATTTCATTGATCGATTATTAGTGACTATCAATATGTGAACCAAAATCAGTCAATTTATTTCAAATATAATTTAAATATCCACGAAAAATGTATATGTGCATGAAGAATAAAATTTTTGAGGAATAGGAAAATTAAGTATCGGAAAATGTAATAGTATTAATAAAAGAATGCAGACAAATGTTGACGATGAATGAATGGAAAAGAGTTGATTATACTAGCAAACTCAAGCAGCACATTGTCATTTATTTAGTACTATGATTTAGCTCCCCACTCCTGTGGTTTAACACACACGACAAAATTATATAAAATTTCAGAATAATTATTTAAATTTCGTAGAAGCTTCGTTGATGCCTTTTTTCTGTATATCCTGTACAGGATAATTAAACCAGAAAGTGGTACCAAATATTTTCCTTTACTTGATAAATTACTAATTTTATGCACTTCGCTCAAAAAAACCAAAAAATAATAATCATTATAATAAAAATTAAGAATTACATAAGACTCTTTCTACAGTGAAAAAAAATTACGAACACATATTATAAAGCATTTACTTTTATCCTACTGAGCAAATGAAACTAAAAAAGTATTAAGGTGATAAAAGACACAAGCATAAAAAAGAAACAATTGAAAACTGAAAGAAAGTGTGACTTATTTATTATATGCAAATGTGGGTGGTGAATCAAACTATTGGCAGCTATGAAGTTAAATAAAATAATTTTGTTAAACGAAGGGTTCAATAGTTAAGTGAAACACCATAAGTAAAACATTTATTCTGTTAAACAAGGTTTTATTATTCAGATCAACTAAACACTATCGTGTACATTTTGTACTATAGTGTATATGCCACACTCAAAACTCTTAGCCAGTCAAAAATATTTTTAACTGAAAAAAAAGTAAAAAATCTTTTGACTGCACAGGTTCATCAATAGTGCTTTTGCTTGAAAACCATTGGTTTGTAGTGCTTGCGATTGTAAATTTGCGGTCAAGACTTTGGGGTTGATTTAGCACGGGTTTGCAGTTTTTTTGGTTCTTGCTACTTACACTCTCAATACATGCAATTTTTTTTCACGAACGCTTCTATCGTCATCCCTTTGGGTTGACAACAGTTATAAGGTCGAATTTGGCTTTTCTTCCGTTGATGTTGAAGAAGTTGGTAATTTTCATTTGTTTAGTTTTTGCAAGCTCTTGCATTTGGTCCACCCAATTTTTATTTGTGCATATCCAGTCTTGTGTGCAATCATTCACCCAATTGGTTGCTCATACGCATTTCATATTCTTATATCCTTTCTGCCTGCTTCTTGATGAGAATCCTTTGGCAATATGATCCTCCGTTCTCAAGATGACGGACTGGTTCCTGCTGCTTGGACTCCTGGGCTTATTGTTCATATGTGTTTGTGAACATATGAGTTGTCGCTCAGCCTTACAGCATCTCACATGTACGTAGAAGTGAAGCAGTAGATTGCGGTTTAGCTTTTTTTCTTGTTTGCATTAGATTTGCCTGTTTGGTCAAAAAATATGATATGATTGGCTAAAGAATGTTCTCCTTATATTCTTAATCCAATGAAATGTTTAATAAATTTATCATTCGAAGAGAGAAAGAAGATTCAAGGAAGGTTTCCAAACGAGCTTAAAAGTTCAATCACAAAACCTATCCATAAAAAAGAATCTAGAAAAACCCCTGAAAATTATCGGCCTATATCATTGATGTCTGTTTATTCTAAATATTCGAACATGCAATGTTAAGTAGACCTACTAATCCCATAGTTGGGCACAGTATTATGATTTCAAATCAGTACAGTTTCAGAGAAGTTAAATCAACCAGTTTTGCTACCGTAGAACTTTTAGACTTTATATACCGGTCACTGGATGACAAGAAATACACAGCTGCCATCTTATATGATCTGTTAAGATCCATTGATACTGTGAATCATGATTTTCTTTTTCTAAAGCTCGAGAGATACGGAATCAGAGGAAACGCTTCAAATTGGCTCATATCTCATATAGAAAGAATATAAAGGCACACACTCATGCTTTATCTATAGAAAACTGACATTATTATTTTTAATAAAATTAGGAGCAGATGCGATTCAATGCGTTTGAAAATGAATGTCGTTGAGACATCCACGGTATATAAATTTCTGAGCTGCAAATGTCATATTGATTACCTTTGGTATAGAATCACGGACAGTTATGCGTCCAGGATACTCAAATTTGCATTTTATACAAAAGTATTATTACAAATGTATTATACTTATGTATTTTCACTTTTGAGTTATAATATTATTACATAGGAGAAAGCGACTGAAATAAATAGTGTATTCGATGTCCAAAAAAGAATACTAAGGTTAATATTCAACCTAAAGTCAGGGTAATCAATCGGGGAATATTTGGGAGAATGAAATCCTCACAGTACCTTGCATTTACATTCTTCGCACAGTTACTGATTATGTAAATATCAAGGATTTGTACACAACGAACTCGCAGCAACATGACCATCATACCCGAGATGGAATATTCTCATTTCAAATCTTAGTTATTAAAGATCAAAAACAGGCCAACTTGTGTCAGATCCTTGTTGCTTAAAAATTTGCCAAGCTATTTGAAAACGGAGGGTAACGGTGGGAAATTTAGAAGACAATTAGAGATTTTTAATTGACAAGACATTCTATTCCCTAAATGAATTTTACAATTATAAATAATAAATTTTATTTTTCTTAAGCACGCCTTTCTATTTATTTATTTTATTTTATTTTCTTAATGTTTTTTTCTATATGTTTTTGGAAATGTATCTGTATCCAAGATATGTAATTTACACTAGAGATTATTATTATTACCATTATTATTATTATTATTTATATTTGAAACATTTACGAATTCATGCTTGCCAAGGACGGGAGGGAGGAGACAAAAATTTTCATAAGGCAGCTACGTCCTTTGAAGAAGGTTCACTGACTTGTTGCCGTGTAGTCTGATCGTCCGTCAGTACACGTGACGCCCGAAGGTCCGTGTGTCTTTCGATTCGGGGGAGCGTAAGTCTGTCTGGTGTCCTGGTCGAGCAGGGTCCGTCCCTACACCACGGCGGAGTGGAATCGCTTAAAAAAATAATAATAAAATAAAAAGAAAACTGTTGCTTGAAGTCTTGTCTGATGCGATCAAAATGTACGAAGGGTGTCTATGGTGACGGCCTTCTTTAATGTGAAAATGATTCGACTTGAGAGTGGGACGAATTCCGTCAAGGCCACCGAAAATGAGAGCAACCATTTTGAATGAGTATCCAGGGTGCAGTTGTCTTAGTTCTTGCCAGAGATCAATTACGGGGTACAGAAACACGTTTGCGAGTGCCTATATCAAGTTCCTTGAGTTCCTCTATTGTCTATTTGATGAAACCAAAACAAGAGAGAAGCATGGGTACTGCAAGCATATTAGTGTCAAGGACTTTATGGATGCCAGACAATTCCGATTGCCGGTTTTGTCGAAGGCGGTAGCCTTACGTGCTGCGAAGAGCTTCCTTCACAGTAGGCGCATTCTGAATATGGTATTCATCGACACCAAGGCACAAGTATAATTCTTCTTCGAGATGTTTCACGATGCTTCCATCTAGATTTGCAGAAAAGGAGCGGGCTAAGGCTTATATGCTTATACGTTACCAGTACTGTTGGGACAGTGCGTTTATAAACTTGGTCTTTCACAGTGGTAACAGCTCTTCCACGCATCTAATGCTATCGGGGGGAATTTTCATGCATTTGAGCAGTACCACTATGAGTTGGTGAGAGGTAGTGTCGAATGCTTTCAAATGCTTTCCTATAATACACCCAGGCCCTGGTAAATTATTAATTTTGCATTGATATTGACGAACGTCTTGACAGATTCATAGGTCAAAAAGATAATCTTTGTGCAACGTGATATACCTCTTTTGGAGCCACGTAGCTCGTATATCATCTGCCAAGCCGGTTGTTTGGTTGTGAATATGCGTTCAATGAGAATGGAGGTGAACGCTTTGCACACGATATTGAGACATGTTATCGAAAATTGCTCGGAATTAAAAGGTCTTCTTTCTTGGGGATCAAAACTACCGCAAAACACGGTGGCAAAGCCCCGTATCCAAGGATACATGAAGTATAATGCCCAGCAACATGTGCGTGTGTGGAAGTTAAACATTTCCACCAGAAGTTGGACACAGAAGTTTTCCTTGTCTTTGAAAGCAAGAGAAACTTCACATCAGCGGTAACTGATGTAACAACCGCTTGTTTTGGTAAACGTGCGTTACAGAACCTTTCGTACAGTTTGATTTGGCTTCCATTTCTGTTTACACTATTCTACATCGTACAAATAACGTCCATAACGATGAGCTCGATTAAATATGGTTTCTCGACGATAGAAGGGTGTTTCGCAATGAACGGGAAGGATTGGATAGGAAGGTCTTGTTTACTCGAATACACTTCTTCCGATTGACTAGGTTTTTCCGGGCAAGAGCCAGAGCTCTTTTCTTCTCTTTTCAATCTTTTCAATGTTGCGCTATTTGATAGTGTTTACCAGCTTTCTGGTATTCTAACACAAACTCTATACGTGCTATCGGCGGTCGGAGAGGGGGTCAACTTAGCAGACTTACCTCACCTAGTAGACTTGAGGGGGGGGGGGCTGGATATAGGATGCACATTGCATCATACACTGAGCTATCGATCTCGAAAAGACTACTTGTGTTAGTAAGATGCTCATCTACGATCTGCTTGATCAAAGCAAGGTCTTGTGCAGTTCTTTCAGCTCTTCGAAACGATTTTTTGGTGAATCGACTGGGGTGATCGAAGTTTCTTCTACGCTTGCTTCTGTGATGAAGGTGAGTAACGGCGCTGTTTCCGCAGTTGACTAAGGTAGTGATAGGGTATCTCCGGATATCGATGCCGTAGCTGACGTAGCCTCTGACACAGGTTGTTGTGGGGGTATTTTGACATTTCCTTTCCTGTGCCCCAGTATTAGATCTATTACTTTCTAATACTGGATGTTCCTGAGATATCCCATCTTGCCTCTCACGCTTAGAATGGTCTACAAAAAATGCAGCCAGCACTCATACATCCCTACTATTAACTTCTGCTTGCGTTTTCCTGTTGTAAACGCCTGTTGAAAGCTTGTCAAATCTGGTTTTTTTAAGACGTGGTACTTGATCTCGTAGATGATTTAATACGAGAAAGATTTAATACCTTTTTCGCACCAGAGATTGTGTCTCTTACCCATATTACCACGTTTTGATGGTTCACTTGTTTCGTAGCATGTGAACAGGTCAGCCTTGGATTTCGTCGTCCATTGAAGTGCCTTAGATTAGTTCATCAGCCGTAACAGATGTTGGAAATCATTGTTCTGCTAAATACTCGTTGCAGAACCTTGATAACAGTTTGATTGGCTTTGTAATTCTAGTTGCACTAGTCGACAATTCATACAAATTACGCCATTAGCCATCGATTTGCTCAATTGAAGGGGGTTTCGCAAATAAACGGGAAGGGTTCAATAGGAAGGTCTTGCTCTCGAAGTAAGGCAAAATCATCACCAGAAGGGGCGAGGATCTGTAAGAGTGGGTTAACTAAAACCCGCCTGAGGTTCGACAAGTGACTTCTCAAATTTGTCATGATTTTTCTAGCACGTGTCCTAGTGTAAGGCTCGGACGTGAGGTTAGATTTGTGCCTGGCCTTTTGATTATATATTTTTATTTTATTCGAAATTTTAACAAATTCATGTCTGCCAAGGACGGAGAGAGGATACACGATTTATACCCCAGAGCCGCCCATCTCCTCGAGAGACATAAATCTTCACAGGGCAGCTACGACTTTTAAAGAAAGTTCACTGAATAGTGGCCCTGTAGTCAATACGTCCGTCTATTTTCCGAGGCACAGGTACGTTACTCTGTATGATGTCGTGGTCGAGCAGGCTGCGTACCTGTATTGCAGTAATATGGAACCTACTAAAAGAAAAAATAAAAGAAACTTCAAGGGGTGTTACTTGAAGACAGTCCGATGCGATCTCAATGTACGAAGGATGCCTATGATGACAGTTTTCTGCATGGCAGAGATAAGGTGACGAAGATGAGACCTGTAGACCGGAATTTGAGAAGATTCGTCTCGAGAGTGGGATAAATTTCGCCAGGGCAACTGATAATCTAAGTATCCATTCTGACGGAGAAGGTGTAGTTGTCGCAGGTCACATTGCAAGAGTTAAAGATATTTAGTCCGTTTATGCTCTTCGTTCGAGACTTCTATGCGGGCGCAGAGAAATCGATGACGTACATAGTATTGGATGAAATATCCTGGAGCTATATATCAGGCTTAGTAGCGGAGATCTGCCTGGTTGCTAGGAACGAGAAATTCCAGAAGATAATACATTTCTCGTTCTTGATGATGGACTATATCTCGCCTGAAGTATGACGGATCCACTTCATACTTATGTCAGGAAGTAGTACAGCACGCAGAGAGCAGCGGTGTGGAGATGTATGCAGGTGTTCGAGGCATAAGAAGGGAATACTGAGATGAGGTGCATCAGCGTGTCCGACTGAAATTTAAACGCTCTGCACATAGTGGTGAAGACTGCTTCCTTACATACATACTTTTGGTGAGTTAGCGTCGCTATCACTCCATCTTGGGCAGCGATGACAAGCTATTCCTAAAACTACCCTATCATGTAGACATTCACGGATAGGAGACCTCTACCTCCTTGTTGGCGTGGGAGGTAATTACGGGGTACAGAAGCACGTGGGTGCAAACTACGATTGACGTTCATGAGTTTGCGAGTGCTTCTATCAAGTTCCTTAAGCTCCTCTATTGTCCATTTGATGGAACCAAAAGAATAGAGAAGGATGGGTATTGCAAGCATATTAGAAGCACGGATCTTATGGATCCCAGACAATTCTGATTGCCAGATTTGTCGAAAACGGTGCCTATACCTGCCGCGAAGAGCTTCCTTGACAGTAGACACATTCTGAATGTGGTTTTCACCAACACCCAAATATGTGTAGAGCTCTTCTTCATCGAGATGTTTCACGATGCTTCCATCTGTGAGCTGCACGTCTGCATCGTAATCAGGGACACGTGCCCTCTTACAATGGATGACGGCACATTTATCGAGTCCGAATTCCATGCCAATAGCCTTCGTGTACTGATGGACAGCTTTGAGAGCTTGAGATAGACTGCTCTCAGAAGAAGCATAAAGTTTCAGGTCATCCATATAGAATAGATGTGTTACCTGATGCTTCCTATCTGTCGGGGGGCCACAACGGTAACCAGTTTCTTCTCGCAAGCGCAAGTAAAGGGGCATAAGGGAGATGCAGAATAAAAGCGGGCTAAGGCTGTCGCCTTGATAGACAACACGCTTATACGTTACCAGATCTGTTGAGACAGTACGTTTACCACATCTAATGGTAAATTTGGTCTTCCACAAAGGTAACAGCTCTTCGATGCATCTGATGATATCGGGGTGAATTTTCAAACATTTGAGCAGCACCAATATGAGTTGGTGACAGGTTGTGTCAAATGCTTTCCTATAATCCACCCAGGCCATACTCAGGTCGCGTTGATACTGACGGACGTCTTGACAGATACATCTGTCAATAAGAAGATTATCTTTGCAACCTGATATACCTCGTTTGGAGCCGCGTTGCTCGTATATCATCAGCCAAACCGGTTCTATGGTTGTGAGTATGCGTTCATTAAGAATAGAGGTGAACGCTTTGTACACGGTATTGAGACATGTAATCGGGCGATAATTGCTCGGAACTGAAAGGTCTCCTTTCTTGGGAATCAAAACTGTTTTTCCTTCCGCGAACCACGTTGGAAAGGTCCCGTACCCAAGGATATATGAAGTAAAGTGCCTAGCAAGATGTGCGTGTGTGGAAGTTAAACGTTTCCACCAGAAGTTGGACACAGCATCCATGCCAGGCGCCGAATGATTCTTCTTGCCTTTGAAAGCAAGGGATACTTCATCAGCGGTAACAGATGCTAGGACCGCTTGTTCTGCTAGGCGCGCGTTGCAGAACCTTTCGAACAGTTTGATTGGTCTTATATTTTTATCTACACTAGTCGACTTTTCATATAAATCACGCCAGTAGCCATCGATTTGCTCTATCGAAGGTGGATTCTCGACGAGAGAAGGGGGTTTTGCAAATAAACGGGAAGGATTCGATACAAAGATCTTGTTTTCTCGAATACACTTCTCGCGTTTAACTAGCTTTTTCCGAGCGAGAGCTAGTGCACGTATCTTTTCAATGTTTCGCTGCCTGATAGTGAGCAGGATACCCTTGTTTAGTGTGTGGTGTTGGTGCCTGAGTTCACGCGCGAAGGCTCGCACCTTTGGGGTGAAGGGTTTACCAGCTTTCTGGAACTTTAACACACAATCGATGCGTGATACCGTCTGTCGAAGAGGGGTCAACTTGGAGTCAAGTTTCTCTATACGCTTGCGTGTTTTCTCTTCGGCTGTCTCAGTAAACTTGGGGGCAGGAGAAAGAGCACACATTGCAGCATAGACTGAGCTATCGATTTCGAGTAGGCTACTTGTGTGATTCAGATGATCGTCGACGATCTGGTTGATTAAAGCAAGGTCTTGTGCTTTGGCAAACGTTTTGCGGTACTTGGGACGTTTGCGTTTGGAAAGGTCATTATCGGTTTTGAACAGGATATT
This sequence comes from Chrysoperla carnea, assembly GCF_905475395.1. Lineage (NCBI taxonomy): Eukaryota > Metazoa > Arthropoda > Insecta > Neuroptera > Chrysopidae > Chrysoperla > Chrysoperla carnea. The sequence goes on along the minus strand of NC_058342.1, from coordinate 5,625,422 downwards.
TTGAAAGCGTTCTTTAAGCTCTTCCAAACGAGTGTTTGGTGGCTCAGCAGGAAGGATAAAAGTTTCCTCTACGTTCGCTTCCGTGGTCAAAGTGAGTGGCGTGGCTGTTTCCGCCGTTAACACAGGTAGTGCTGGGATATCTTCGGGTATCAGCGGCGTAAGTGGTGAAGCCTCTAACACAGGTGGTGGTGGGGTATTTTGACATACCCGATCCTGTGTCTCAGTATCAGATCTCTCACTTTCTAATACTGGCTCATCCTGAGATATTCCATCCTGCGTCTCAGCGACTAATGTCTCTCGTGTAGAATGAACTACACCAATAGCAGCCGGCTCTATCTCATCACCTCGATTCACTTCCGCTTGCGTAGTCCTGCATCGTTTCTCTTGTCCTGTTCGGGGTTTGTCAAATCCGGTTTTTTTGAGACGGCATACTTGATCGCGTAGATGTTGCGATTTCATATGGGGAAGTTCGGGATGCTTTTCGCACCAGAGGGTGTGCATCCTGCCCATATAGCCACGTCTAGATGGTTCACTTGCTTCGTAACAAGTGAGCAGGTCAGCCTTAAGTGCCTTCGTCCATTGAAAGCGCTGAAGACGACTGTTTTGTGTGCTCGCTCGACTTTCTTGAGAAGTGCCTTGAGATGGCTCTTCGTCGTCAGCGGCACGTCTAGTCTCCGCTACTAGCCGGGGATCCAAAGCCAAACTTGATTGCTCTCCCTCATATCCGTGAGAGCTACCCCCTATAGGTAAGATAGAAGCGTCACCTGCAGGGGGGCGGGGTTCTGTAGGACGGGGTCGACTACTACCCGCCTGAGGACCGAAAAATCTGCTTCTCAAATTTGACATTTTTGGATTTGACTCATTTAGCTCCGCTGAGTCAGCACGGACCCACCTCGTTAGCCCATCAATTTGAGCGGAATTGATGGTTACCGGGTATGGCACGTGTCCTAGTGATAGGCTCGGACGTGAGGTTAGGGATTGCCTGCCCTTATTAGACATAAATCTTCACAAGTCAGCTACGTCTTTTGAAGAAAGTTCACTGACTTGTGGCCGTGTAGTCTGTACGTCCGTCAGTCCACGCGACGTCCGTTGGTCCGTCTGTCTTCCGAGTCGGTGGTACGTAAGTCTGTCTAATGTCCTGGTCAAGCAGGCTCCGTCCCTGCACCGCAGCGATGTGGAACCTACTAAAATAAAGAAAACAATATAGAGAAAAAGAAACTTCAAGGGCTGTTACTTGAAGACAGTCTGATGCGATCTTAATGTACGAAGGGTGCCTATAATGACAGCCTTCTGCATGGAAGAGATAAGGTGACGAAGATGAGACCTGCAGACCGGAATTTGAGATTGATTCGTCTCGAGAGTGGGACGAATTCCGCCTAGGCAACCGATAATGAGGACAACCATTTTGACTGAGTAGCCAGGGTGTAGTTGTCGTAGTTCTTGTAAGAGATCAAGATATTTAGTCCGTTTTTGCTCCTCCTTCGTGACTATGTTCGTTTCTGCAGGCGCAGAGAACTCGATGACGTACATAGTCTTAGATGAGATATCCTGGAGCACTATATCAGGCTTAGTAGCAGAGAGCTGTCTGGTAGTTGGGAACGAGAAATTCCAGAAGATAATGCATTTCTCGTTCTTGACGACGGACTCGATCTCGCCTGGAGCATATGGTAGGACTGGCGTAGGGTCCACTTCATACTTGTGTCTCAAGAAGTAGTACAGCAAGCGGAGGGCAGCGTTATGGCGATGTATGTAGGTATTCGTGGCATAAGAAGGACATGCCGAGATGAGGTGCATCAGCGTCTCCGGCTGAGATTTGCACGCTCTGCATATAGTGGTGGAGACTGCTTCTTTACATACATACTTTTGGTGAGTTAGCGTCGCTATCACACCATCTTGGGCAGCGATGATAAAGCCTGCTGTTTCGGACTTGAGTCCAGCTGATCGGAGGAAAGAGAACGTAAGATCAACGGAAAGACTACAGGTGTCTAGATGACGGTACAACATTCCTTGATGGTCAAGATTTCGATGATCTTCGAAGAGAGAGCGTATTTCAGCTCGTTTTACAGCTGAACGAAGTCGAGATTTGGAGAGAAGGACCACGTTATCATCAAGATCACGATTAGACGGATCAAAAGCAAGGCCCAATTTAGACGCTGCATGTTGTGCTGCAGAGAACAAGAATGCTCCTTTACCCTGTAACTCATGATCGCGCACGAGTTCCATAAGAGGGTCTGAACTATTTATGACCTGACAAGCTATTCCTAAAACTAACCTATCATGTAGACATTCAACGGATAGGAGACCTCTACCTCCTTGCTGGCGTGGGAGGTAATTACGCGGTACAGAAGCACGTGGGTGCAAACTACGATTGACGTTCATGAGTTTGCGAGTGCCTCTATCAAGTTCCTTAAGCTCCTCTATTGTCCATTTGATGGAACCAAAAGAATAGAGAAGGATGGGTATTGCAAGCATATTAGAAGCACGGATCTTATGGATCCCAGACAATTCTGATTGCCAGATTTGTCGAAAACGGTGCCTATACCTGCCGCGAAGAGCTTCCTTGACAGTAGACACACTTTGAATGTGGTTTTCACCGACACCCAAATATGTGTAGAGCTCTTCTTCATCGAGATGTTTCACGATTCTTCCATCTGTGAGCTGCACGTCTGCATCGAAATCTGGGACACGACCCCTCTTACAATGAATGACGGCACATTTATCAATTCCGAATTCCATGCCAATGTTACTTGAAGACAGTCTGATGCGATCTCAATGTACGAAGGGTGCCTATAATGACAGCCTTCTGCATAGAAGAGATAAGGTGACGAAGATGAGACCTGCAGACCGGAATTTGAGATAGATTCGTCTCGAGAGTGGGACGAATTCCGCCTAGGCAACCGATAATGAGGACAACCATTTTGACTGAGTAGCCAGGGTGTAGTTGTCGTAGTTCCTGTAAGAGATCAAGATATTTAGTCCGGTTTTGCTCCTACTTCGTGACTATGTTCGTTTCTGCAGGTGCAGAGAACTCGATATTATTATTATTATTATTGTCTCATCTATTTCATAGCAGGGCTGAGCCCGATTTAGTTTACCGCACGGACACAGTCAAGTGACGGTAAACTGTTTTTTCCTTGTTCTGGTCTGTCATGTGAACCGGAGAATGTGTGTGAGTGTGCGTGTATATTTGTGAGGGTATTTTTGTTCTTGTAGTGTGTATAAATGTATGTATGTTTATTGTGTTCAGCGACCTCGCCTTTTGGGCGATGTGTGTGGTGTTGTATTGTGTTGTGCTCGCTTTCGCGTTCGATGAGCGATTGGGACGTTCTCCGTCGGTTTTGAATAGTGTGCAATTTGGCCATGTGTGAGTCTTGTGAGTCTCACAATGGGTGAAGTGTTTTGTGTGAGGTTTTGATTTATTGGTGGTGGTACGTGTATGGGTGTTGTGGTTAATAAAGTTATACTATGTTGTGTTTCTTGTGAAGTGTTTTGTGTTTTGTTTGAGACATCTGATGGTCTTGATATTTGATCTTGTGTGAGGCTTGTTAACCGAGCAATGGGTGGTGTGTTATGTGTTTCGTTTCGATAAAGTGGGGGTGGTGCGTGTATGAGTGCTGTTGTAGTGTAAGTAATGATGTTGTGTTGTGATGAGTTTGTTTCTTGTGTATTGTTTTGTGTTTGGTTTGGAGAATGTGCTGATGTTGCGTGTGTGAGTGTTGTTGTAGATGTGCTGTGTTGTGTCGTGTATATTTCTTGCGTTATGTTTTGTGTGTGTAACTGTGTGTTGTGTGGGTGCTGGTGTGAAGTTTCCGTGTTTGGCATGAGTGTGTTTGCATTGGTCGGAGAGTATGTTGTGTTTGTTGTTGTTTGTTGAGCAGTGGTTAATGTTTGTGTTTGGAGAGTGCTGTGTCCCATAGAGAGAAACTTTCTCACTATACGGCAAGTATTAATTATAACTGCCTTTTGTAATTGTATGTATGTGTTTTTGTGTAGTTCAAGTGTATGCAGACTGTTGTGAAGTGTTGTTGGTATGACGCCTATTGAGCTTAGTATCACCGGAACGACAACAACTGTTGTCATTTTCCATTGATTCCTCAGATCGACAGCTAGATCGGTGTATTTTGTTAGTTTTTCAGTGTGTGTAGACTGAAGGTTGTGTGTGTTGGGTACTGCAATGTCTATGAGGAATGTGGTTTTTGTGTGTTTGTGTATAAGTGTAATGTCTGGCCTGTTGTAGTGTACCGCCTTGTCTGTGATAATTGTTCTATCCCAATATAATTTGTGCGTGTTGTTTTCGAGAATTGAAGATGGAGTGTATTTGTAGTATGGTGAGTTGTCTGTTGTGAGTTTGTGTTTTATGGCGAGTTTTTGGTGTATTATTTTTGCTACCTGATCGTGTCTGTGTTTGTAATCTGTTTGGGTAAGACGTGAGCATGCTGATGTAATGTGTTGTATTGTTTCTGGTTTTTGTCGACATTGCCGACATAGGTCTGTTTGTTGTGCGTTGTCTTTGAGTATGTGTTTTTTGTAATTCAGTGTATGTATGATTTGATCCTGTATTGCAAACATGAAGCCCTCGGTTTCCGGAAAGATATTACACTTGGTCAACCAGGCTTGCGAAGCCTCTCGGTCAATACAGTCGTGACTAAGCTCATGAAAATACCTTCCATGTAAAACCTTCGTTTTCCATGTCTGCATGTTTGTGGATGTGTGTTGTGTTTTGGTTGGTGGAAGAGAGTGTTGTGTTGTGTGCATGTTAAGTGGCGTGTATGACTTGTCTGCGGATGTTATGGCATTGTGTAAGTGTGATGTGTGTGTTTTAGATTGGAAGTACTCGCGTAGGCTATGGAGCTGGCGATCGTGTAATAGTTGGATATCTGTGAGACCACGTCCTCCTAAAGACCGTGGTAAAACCAACCTGGCTGATGATGAGTGTATGTGGTGTATTCTGTGTTTTGTCATGATTGTTCGTGTTTTAATTTGTATGTTTTTAATGTCTGTGTTTGTCCACTTTATGATTCCGAAGGAATATGTGAGAAATGGTGTAGCGTATGTGTTGATGGCTCTAACGGTATTTCTACCATCAAGACCACTTTTGAGTATGTTTTGAATTCTTTGTATGTAGTGTTGTGTAAGTGTTTGTTTTATATCTGTGTGTGGGATGCCTTGTGATTGCAGCACACCAAGATAGCTGTAAAATTGTCCCTCCTCCATGGGGCTAATGACACCACCATTTTGCAGGTCAAATAAAACAGGCGTTCCTGGGTCAGCATGTATGTGTTGTGTTTTGCATTTGTCAGTACCGAATTCCATCCGGATGTCAGCAGAGAATATTTCAGTCAGTCGCATTAAAAGTGTTAATTGTGTTTGTGTGGAGGCATACAGTTTCAAGTCATCCATGTAAAAAAAGTGAGATATTTTATGGAATTCTTTGTCGAACTTTACCTTGAAACCGCATCCCGAATCTGTGAGTATATGTGATAGTGGATTAAGAGCGAGACAGAACCAAAGGGGGCTCAATGAGTCTCCCTGGAAGATACCTCGTCTAATGTGTATGGTATCTGTGGTGATGGTCGTGCTATTGTGTGTTAAATTTAGAGTGGTTGTCCATAACGACATGGCGTGTGTTAAAAATTGTATAATGTGTTCGTCAATTTTGTATAAATTCAATACTCTCTGAAGCCAGGAATGCGGCACGGAATCAAATGCTTTTTTGTAATCTATGTAAGCTGTGTACATGCTTCTGTTGTTGTGTTTGGCCTGTTCGGTCACCACCGAGTCTATAATGAGTTGCTCCTTACAACCTCTTGATAGTTTCCGACAGCCCTTTTGCTCCTCTGCGAGAATGTTGTTGTCTGTAATGTGTGTGTAAATTTTTTGTGTGATGCATGAAGTGATTAACTTGTATAGTGTAGATAGACATGTGATGGGTCTGTATTTTGTTGGATTTATTGCATCGTTATCCTTCGGTATCATATAAGTGATGCCCTTCATTAGAAAAGGAGGTGTTGTGTGAGGGTGTTGTATGAATTTTGTAAAATGTCTTGCGAGGTGTTCGTGTGTGCATGTAAAGTGTTTCAGCCAATAGTTGTGTATTTGATCCACGCCAGGGCTCTTCCAATTGTGTAAGTGTTGTGTAGCGTTGTGTATGTCTTTTGTAGTAATTGTTGTTTTTGTCATGAGTGTAATGTTGTTTGTTTTGTGGATTTCGTCTCCGATCCAACAGGTTTCAACATTGTGCTGAACTTCCTCGGACCAAAGACCAGACCAATATGTAAAAAGTGAGTGTTCTGTGGGTGATTGTGTATCGTGCTGTGGTGTGTTGTTGTGTGTGAGTGATCGGTAGAAAAACTTTTGGTTGTATTGGAATTGAGTGTTGTGTATTTTTCGTTTGTGTGCAGCTTTGTATCGTTTGAGTCGTGTAGAGTATACTGTGAGTTTTTGGTGTAGGGTATCCCTAAATTCCTCTAGAGCGGTGTTATGTACATCGTATTTGGAGTGTATTCTGTATGTTGTTTTGATGTTTTGTATGTGTTTGGTGAGTTTTTGTGTACGCGTTCCTTGTATGTATTGTGTGATCCGGCCTAGGTCCCGCCTTATACTCGTAATACGAGAATTTAAACGCTTTTCCCAAGCCGGTACGCGTGTTTGTGAAGTGCGTGTGTTTCGTGTGTTTAAGGGTGATGTTACCATTGAGACCATTACACCTAACTGCTGCAACAGCTCCGCAGTAAATGATGTTGTGTAAATCTGTAAATGTTGTGTCCTGTGATAAGTATTGTGGTAAAATGTAATTGTTAAGCGTGTTGACTATGTTGGTGAGATTGCGTGAATGGTGTAGTTGTTTCTGTGTGGGGTCTAAATTTGTGAATTCCGCCAATGCAGTGTTAAGTGAGTTTTGGATATGTGTGATGGATGTGTTATCGTTGCTATTGTTACTATTGTTATTTTCGGCTGTTTGTGTTGTCTGTGTGTCCATGTGTATTATGCCTGTGTTGTGTATGGTGTGTATTTGGTGGTGAACTTGTTGTCTAATTTGATTTTGTATTGTAAGGGGAATGAGTGTATGTGTGATAATTGTCCGGCGTTGATCGGCGAGTCGCTGTTCTGTGATGTGTGTAAGCTTTGTGTATTTTTGTGTGAATTGTTGGTATAGTTTTTGTCTGTATCCGGTTTTATCCTGTTCAAGTCGGGTCACTTCCAGGTAGGTTCGCAGTATGAACTGATTCATTTCGTCTGTCCACTTCATGCGTCTCCTGGAAGAATTGTCTGCGGTGGCCATTTCCGTTTGCGGTAATGGAACATCCACAGGCAAATCATCACGGGTGTCTCGTCCGTCGTCGGCTGTAGCTTCTTTGGTGATGGGTGGCCGCCTGATCATCAACCCACCACCACCGGGTCGCATACTGTCACATCCAGCGGTGGCTCCAGATGTGCCCTGGCGATAACCCCCAGGCAGCGGCTGTTTTCCGAGGCTTTTAATCCTTTTATTCACCATCATAAGTGGGTTGGCTCGGGTCCCGGGAGCGCCAATTCCCGAACAACTAGGGCTACCAGTTGTCCCCGTGGGGGTTTATTATTATTATTATTATTATTATTATTATTATTATTATTTTTGGTTTTGTTAAAATAATTTGAATCTTATATCAATTACATCACTTTTGTATACTGGTTATACACGATTCATGGCAAACTGGTTATTTACCATTCTCATTGATTCAAGAAAAATTGTCTGTCATTGCTCAAAGCCTTTCAGCGGTGATTATTGTTTCAGTTCATTAATTTTTTCATAATGTTACATTTCAAATTATTTATTCCATTTTCGCATAGCCCTGACTGAAATCATCCTTGATGCTAGGAAAAATATCAAGAATCGGCCCTATTAGTCAAGTTGTTAAAGCTGTTCTAATTTCGGTAAGTATTTTTAAAAAGTGCCTCATCACCTTGCGTCACTGTGCTAAACTGCAAATCGATATTCCTATAAATAACGAAAGTATGACTCATCTCTAGATGCGACACAGATTGTTAAAGGGAAGTATTATAAAATAAATTGGTGCTCGCCAGGTGAACGGGACCAGCAAAATTATTGTGTGTCAGAGCATCCAGTCGGTGATGCCCAATTCAACCTGGATGTGCTTGGTCTGAAAGTGTAGACAATAATGAATAACAAGACACCTGCCATGGGCCAAAAACAGTGACATAAAAAGGAAGACATGAGAGTTAATTCCCTTTAATTATCTGATTTTATTTAATGGCTGTCTGAGGGAAATATCCTGTCCAAAATCTTGAAATGGGATAACGAGTTACAGCTTACTCCAATGGGAATTCCGTAAGCTAGCTGAGTGACGTGTTGGCGAGAGATGCAAAATGTAGAGACAAAACTTATATCACGCTCGGTTTGCATTCTTGAAAACGATATAAATTTACAACGTTTGGTTATTGCCTTAATATGTAGCCGTGAGTGGAACTACAGCGTAAATTCAGGCTGCGGATTAATTTAAATATATGCACATATATTATGACCATAATAGTACAATAAACGAACGTAGAATGTATTTATTCCTTTTAAAAAATTGTTTGCTGGGTGTATCGACAAGTTTTAACCCCCACGCCATTGGGGTTTATATACTAAAGTGGCCCAAAATTTAAGATATTTTTATATATAAACTATTTCATGCAACCCCCCCCCCTCCTTTTTTATTTGTTTCCCCTCCCCCCGTATTTTACTAGTATAAGTGGATCATCTGAAATTACAATTACCATTTTTTTTTTGCAAATTATAACTTTTCTTGACGAAAAAAAGGCTTTTTGAGATTGCAGATCTCGAATTTTCAGTCAAAACGTGTAATTTGTTACCCCCTCTCCTCTCTTAACCCACAAAAGTAGAACCCGAAATAAATATTTTTGAAATTTAAATCCTTTTTAAGGGATGTGAGGGAGTTTTTTTATGTCGCTGCTCTCTTGTTTATGGCAAAAAAATTTCAATTTCCAGATTTTCCCCATCATTTTTAAATTCATATAATTTTTATTTATTTTTGTGTTTTTGATATCGAATCTGGGGCAATACATTTATTTTTATTTTTAAAAACTCCCTTAAATGCTTTAAAAAGGCTTAAATTTTCAAAACAATGGTATTTTTTATTTCGGAAGTCTACTTATGTAAGCTTAAAGATTGAGAGGGATAGAAAGTGAATCAATTGGATCATAAATTCAAGATCAACAACTGTAAAAATCCTCTTACATGCATTTAAACGGCTTAAATTAAAAAAAAAAGGTAATTTATATTTCGGAGGTCCTCTTATGTAAGCTAAAGGAAGGGAGGGGTGACAACTAAACATTTTAGCTGAAAATTTGAGATCAGCGACCCCAAAAACCCTTTTATACGTCATTAAAAGCCTTGATTTACAATAAATGGTAATTAGGATTTCGAAGGTATACTTATGTAAGCTAAAAAAGGGAGGAGTTAATTAAACATTTTGATTGAAAATTTGAAAACCCCCTTTCAAACCCTCCAAAGGAGAGTAAAAAAGAGTTTATAAATAAAGAATATCTTAAATTACGGGTAACTTAACCTTTTTTAAATCTTTTAAAAGTTATTTTATTCAAACTGATTTACTTTGCGACTCAAAGACCCCTCAACCCAATGGTTAAAACTAAAAAGTTTCGCCTTAAACCATAGAGACTTTTTTTAGAATAATTTTCTGAAGACAATGCAAAAAACAGCAAGTCGATACGCCCACCAAACAGTTTTTCGGAGGAAAAAGGTTCGTTTACTATACTTAAATTTGTTAAAACAAATTTTTTTTATGCACTGAAATCCATTTCGTAGCTAACATCCACAATGCCGTTGCATGTTTGGGAATTGCTAATGTTTTTCAGATGTGAAAAAGTTCCTCTCTGCTACCCTTCCACTTATAATTAAACAAAATGGACATCACTGTGCTTTTCGTCAGTGTCTTTTAAAAAGAAAACAAAAATTTTTTTGTTCAATGGGTCAGGTATCTTTTTTCTTGAGCCGTTCAATTTTTCTATTCAAATCAAACATATATTCTTGTATATGAAAGGAACAAATATTGTGGTCAGTTGCGCGTTTGCCAATTACATTGATTTGGAGTTTCAAATTCAATTTTTTTTTTCGTTTTTAGCGATCTTGCTTCTTCTGCAAATTTTTGGAATATGGCTTAGAACAATCATAGCTTTTTTTTACTGCCAAGAAAATCTTCTTTATAAGCTAACATCATTGTCATGATCAATATAAATTTACAGTGAAGTGCTATTAGTTTTTAGCATCCAATACAAATGTGTTTACTCTAGGATGGAGTATTTGTACAAATATTGTTGATTGTTGCGATTTGTTTAATTGAAGTTTATTAAAAGATAATGGAAATCTACTATTTACGCTTAAGGGTCAAGCTCGGTTTAATTCCTAGGCCGGTTTTAGTGTATGTTATCGGAGTCTGGATCATTTGACAGTAGCTACTTTTTTTCAACTTCCGTGGCTTCTTCATACAACAATTTACAGTTTTTAGCCCTTGTGTCACTCGGAAAGGGTCTCGGGGAGAATAATATTATAACCTCTCTCCATTTGTTTTCGGCCTTAACAAGAGATAATTGCGAGTAAAGGTGTTTCCGGGTGTGAGCAAGTCATGGACGTTAATGCAGATCGCATTTCAAAAAATTATACCTTTCAAAGTCGCCGATTAACTGGCTTTTGTGATGAAAACCAGTTTTTTCTTAAACCACAAAATATAAGATACTGAAAAGTGTAAATGAAAGTATCGTAGGCAATACACAATTTCATTCTTCTTGTACGCAACGTAATAACCCGTTGCATGAATAATTCATTCCTTTTTATACCTTATATTCGTTGTAATGGTATACACTGGGGTAAACAAAGAGCATTCATAATACGGTATTGCAAATTGTTTTCATATAATTATACATATCGATCGTTGGGGATTGTTACATTAAACTTGAAGTCGACAAGTAGTATTCCAAACTAATTAGTAGTTGTTGAGGGATTTATAGCAGTAATTTACTTCGAAATATTTAAAATGTAGTGCAATGACATTAACAAATTTTTTGGTTCACCTGATTATAAATTATTTAATTTCCTTATTGTTTTTTCCCATAAAAAGAGTTTAAATTTTTTTTTCTCATCTTATTATTAATTGAAAATTGTGTAACATGTACATCAACAAAAATGAAAATAACAATTTCGAATCAATAAATGTAGTGTGTGTATGCTAAAGCATAATTTGTGATACTTTGTATTATTGGTATAGTGTAGGGGCAAAGCCCGAACAAAAATGAGACGGACGAACTTAATGGACTGTAAAAAAAATGAAATTTATACTCACGTGTTTTTGATGGCTAAATGATAAGTACGAAGTACGATGACGTTTGGTTGGGAAAATGAGTTGGAATAAAGGGGAATTTCAGGGTCAATGAACCTCATGCTTTGTGCACGTTATACACGGCACCACGTTGATAACTTCGACCATACAAAAAACCATGCACTCAAAATTTGCCAAGAAAATCCAAAAACATTACGAAGAAAATCCAAACAGCACATTACATTAAGTTTGTTACACTGATTATTTAAAATTGAATTTAATGTTGAAATACTAAAAATAACCCCGTTCGGCACGTGTTAGCACTCAAATATCATTACAAAAAAATCGTTAAATTTCTTCTCCAGAAATTAAAGATTGAATACGATTAAATTAATTACATTATGAAGGAACCAAGCGATCGGATGTTCGTTCGGTTACATAAGTAAAAATGCGTCGGTGTTTAATGCAGGCCGGAGCTAGATGTGTTTATACATGGTCAGTGATATTCACTACCAATGTAATAACAACGAAAAATACTATTAGATATAAAATAATACCGCGTATTTTGAAATGGCTCAAACATAAATCGCCGCCCCAAATTCGATAGAATTTGAGCCTACTAACAGAAACTTTAATTTTATTGAAAAATTGAAAAAGGAAACTGAGAACAAAAAATAAATAAAAATAATTCGAAACACCCATGGGTGAGACAGAAACAAGGGTAAGGGGGGGAGCGAATGACGTTATAAATCATTCAAGCGACTCACGCAGGGGCAGCAGCCTTGCGACCGTATATAATAATAATAATAATATTCTTTATTGTGTTTTTAAGTAATACAACTTTTATACAGGTTTGGTACAACAATCGAAATTTATACATAAATGAAAAAAAAAAATAAATAAATAAATAAATAAAACAAAAATATTAATCCTTATATAGAACTAAACGAAAACCTAAAATTTCGAGAGAAAACAAACTGACACTAAAAAATAAATTTTATGATACTTGATGCAGATGCATTAAAAGAAAAAAAAAAGTTTAAATAAATATAATAATAATATTAAATAAATGAATAAATAAAGAAGTAAATAACTCTAATATATATAATAATAATATATAACACAAATAAATAAAATAAAAGAATAGGTTATACAATTAGTTAACAATGATTAGTTATTCGTTTAAAATAAATGCTCTAGTACACAAAATAGTTTTCATAAAACAGAAAATCTTTTTAAGTCGAGATATTTCCAAAGTATCAGATAGCAGAGTCGGCAAATCAAGATCAGCTCCCACATATCTTTGGAGTTCAGTTCTGACAAAAGAGTAGACCGGGCAATCCAAGAGAATATGCTTCAAGTTTTCTTTTTCTTTTGAATTACATACTGTACACGTCATTTCGCAGTCAATAACATAAGATATATTGTTGATGACCAGGCGAATCAACCTAAACCCTGATGTTCGAAGTTGTGCCAAAATTCTCAAAAAAACCGTATATATATACCGTCGGCAGACATATAGAGTCTGATTATAGGACCTATAGGCCAAGAAACTGAGTTAGATCCCCTTTGATAAGTATGACATTCCCAACTTCGGGGTTGGCGTCAGGTATCTTCCATTTGTTTCGTTGAATTAAAGTGTTTAAATACTCACGAGACCAACGTCTCCATAAACTTTGTTAAATACGAGGATGCCTCGGAGGGATCAGCAGGCAGGTCGCATAATGGGCGACTATTTAACATCGCTTCAATTCGGGCGAATATCGTGAAGTAGTCTTCAACGGAGTAGGGAGACTCATGGTGGTGAAGACGACAATCTTCTAGCAATAAGTCGATTAAATTCGACTTCGAAAATGCTGAGCAAGTGGACTGTGCAGCGGAAGCAACAGTTCCACAAAATGTGCACAAAATAAAAAAATAGCAGGATGTAAAAACACTTACCGGTTTATTTTCTCCACGTGGCTTCAATAATTAACCGCCTCTATAAAATTAGGAAAATACAGGATAATTTTAAGGAGTGGTGACGGTTAAAAGATATGCGTAGGAGCACTTATCACTTAAAGTCAGAAATTCTTACAGAAATTTTTAAACTTTATACACATATACGGAACTTATTAAATTTTATAGAAAATTTTGAGTTCACAACGACGGATGTGTTCTCAAGCAGCGCAAAAACTATATATCTTGTCCTCATGGAGGTCAAAAACTGAGTGTCTCGAACTTGCTTATTCAAATTGCATAATCTGTTATTTTTTATTAAAAATAGATATAAATCCTGTAAACAAGATCGATTATTAAAAATGATCGATATAATTGATTTGAATAATGGATCAGTGGCGTCACCATTCCCCCAGCCTTTAAAGGATCAGGTCTTTTAAACCATTACTGTAGGAATAATGAAAACGCCACGACACTAAGGCAAAAATTAAAGCTAAATTCCTATATTGAACCAAATTATCTTAATGAGAATGAGTAAAAAAAAAAAAAATATATATATATATATATAATTATCGATGATATCTTAAGATCGATGAATACTGTACTGGAAGGCTACAAACGAAAGCTTCATGAAAATGATTTAATTTCAATGAATTCATCCAATTACAGCAGCATGTATCGACATTTATTCAACTGCAATACACACTCGTTGCTTGAGTTTCGTTGCCCCATCGTCCAGCTCAGAACAATTTGCCAAATTAGGACTGCGAGCCGGTTTCCGTTTGCTGGTTAATGGTCTCAAATACGAACTGAACAGTGCTCAAAATTGCCCAATTTGTAATCTACAAGAGCCGGATGACTTAAACCACTTCTTTGTTCGTTGTCCTTTATATACAAGTTATAGATTACAATATTTGGACAAATACCTAAGTGAAATTTCCAATACTAATGATCTGTATCACCTATTTAATATTGAGTGTGTTGAAAGAATTAATGACATTTTTAGATTTACAGTGTCGGCTTTTCGGTTCCTTGCATTTGTACTGGACGAGTAATTAAACTTTAATTAGTATTAGCAAAACGTCAACCAGTTTTGTTTTGTGTCAATTTTTTGATACATGTTAAAAGACATTACTATTTTGTTAATTACAAACTGAACTCTATTTATTACAATCGCTGTGAGATTATAAACAAATATATTTTATTATTATTATATAATTATATACAATTATTCATAATTTTAACGGACAAAACGACGGAAAATTATTTTAATTTACAATTAAAGTTTGACTCTTATTGAGTCGGCAGCGGACAAAGGCGGACAACAGGTCGTGTATACACGCCTAATTTAGTGCGTACCTTGGCCACTCTTACAATGCCATCGGTTCCCTCAAACACTTCCTCTATGACACCCAACGGCCAATGAAGAGGGGGAGTATTATCTTCTAATATGATGACTACATTTCCTGTCTTAACTGGGTTGACAGAACTGTTCCATTTTTGACGTAATTGGAGCCCCGACAAATATTCCCTGTGCCATCGCTTCCAATAGGATCGTACAATAGCATCCAATAGATGTTTGCGATGAACTAAATTTATTGGTTCATCAGCGACCATGGTACTTGGGATCGATGATAGGGGCTAAAAAGGGGATAAAAAGATTTTCTAAAACATATTCGTGTCCAGCGACAAAAAAGACAAGCAGGAGAACCTGCGAAGTCAGGGTGGTTTAAACGCTATCGTGAAACATAATCGAATTGTTTACTTGGGTCATTTGTTTCCCAGTACATCATTTACTATCGAACTGGATGCTTCTAACATCGTTTTACCTTCCACATGTGCTTCATCCTCCGGATAGTGAATCTTCTAGGTCCAACTCTATAGTAATGAAACAAAGAACAGAAAGAAAAAACGACACGCCATCAGGCAACGCTACATAACCTATGGCATTCATATGGAACTATTACGATGCCCACTTTATTGTCTCCAAACGCTCAATTTGAAACGAACACTTCCCACACACAGACTATTATCGAAAATAATCGCAACCCTGAAAAAACCTTCGCTCCAAAGAGAAGAAAACGTCCTTTAATAAATTGATTTTTAAATGTGAAATAATTTGCGAAATTGATAGACGTTTGTGGAAAAATAAGAATAAAAATTATAATCTTTCTTGGGAACTTGGACAATTAAAATAATGTGTATGGATGGTATATTTAAAATTTGGCAACGCTTCGTTGGAATTTATTTTGAACTTCTTCAAGCAAGCTACAATAATTTAAGAACAAAACTAATTACATTTAATTAAAGTTTCAGATATTAAAATAAAAATATAATTATTTTTGATACTACATCAGCATAAAATTAAATCTTTGGTTCATTATACCAGTTCAATAATAATTTTTTAATTAAATTTTAATGATGATGTGCTCTCAAAAGTAACTATATTTTTATTTCCATTTCATAAATTTTAATTAAATGTAATTAGTTGTGTTCTCAAATAACTGTGGCTTGCTTGACGAGGTTGGAAATAAAGGCCAACAAAACGTTGCAAAATTTTAAAGATAACATATACATTATTTTAATTGTCCAAGTTCCCAAATAAGATTAAAATTGTATTTTTGATAACATGAAAGAGATTCAGAATATGAATAATAAGAATGTTGTTGTGTGGTGTATTAGTGAAACTTGGGTTCATCAAAGTAATTTCACCTGGTCTACTACTCTTAATATCTATTATAAGTATACTTTTTCATGTTCAGTCAAGAATATGCTGGATTGTAGTTAACATCCTCTGTGTCTTTCGAGTTAATAATTTGTGTAGTATACTTTTAGTCTGATATCGATATTCATTATGTTTTGGAAATGCTGGAAATGCCTCCTTTCAATATAATAATGCATAATCCTGATTTTTTTTATTGATGGTGAATTTAATTCTAGAGTAGGTAAGTTAAAATAAGTCCCTCCTGAAAAAAGCATCGGTACACAGTTATTGCCTAACCACACATCGTAAGACCTGATCTGTAATTTTAAAGGACGAAAAGAAGCTTCTTCGTAAAACATAATTTTGTACTTGAAAATGGTAAAACTACTAATGATCGACCGACTCAATTAACATATCGTACTAAAAGTGGAAAAAGTATTAACAACTTAATGTAAATGGTGTAATTTCAATGGTTTGCAATTTATCGATGACTTTCATGTCACTAATACTGTTTCGTTATCCGATCCCTTTCCTATATAGGTCACGTTTATCGTACAACTCGAGGCAGACAGTGTAGGAAGAAAAACCGTCAACTCTTTCTTCATGTGTCAATTAGGATCCACACAAAGCGGTTAGCTATTGTGAAACCATGATACTGACCATGATT
Organism: Chrysoperla carnea; assembly: GCF_905475395.1. Lineage (NCBI taxonomy): Eukaryota > Metazoa > Arthropoda > Insecta > Neuroptera > Chrysopidae > Chrysoperla > Chrysoperla carnea. Next base: position 5,608,777 of record NC_058342.1, on the reverse strand, counting down.
CTGACTTACTGGAACAAACTGGGCTTATTTCGATTGTGATAACATCTACGAGAATTTGGTACAATCTAATCTAATTGGAAATGTGCCACACTTGTGCCACATTTACCCAAGAACTTACATATCGTTGTAATTTTTTTGACAAAGAAAGTAATCTGGCTAAACGCCATTTGAAAGTCACGTTTAAACAGTACAAGAAATTAAAATTTGAACCAAATATTGGACTAGAACATGTTACTGTTAAACAGTAGCATGTTAATTAAAAACCAAGTATAACAAATTAATTAAAAATAAAGAAAAGACCTATCATCAGCTAATTATAGGTAAAGTATTTAATCCTAAGGAAAGTAAAACTTTCTGGGATAGTACTTTGGATGCATCATATTTAAATTTTCATCATGTTGAAATTTCTAACGAATGCTTGTGGTTAAGGAAACCATTTCGATATCTGCTTTTTACTTTGTATAAAATATAATCAAATCTGTAAGTAGAGGATGAAAATTTTATTAATGGAATCTACATTATACTTCAATCATCTTGAATGATTGGAACGATTTTTATTTTGATAATAGGAGATTCGATTCCTGTTATCATTCAGTTTTCTTAATTTGAAATATGCGTAGCTCACGTTTTTAAACTAATCATAACATTATACCTCATACGTTTGTTTAACTTTATTGTTAATGATTTGTCGCGTTAAACTTTCTGTACCGCAGAGTTTCGTTATGATAATAAATTTGAAACGGATACCAGCTACGTTGGGTGCTTTGGTTTACACATGACATGTGCCGCCTTGTTTGGAATAATTACGGTTAACCAATATCGTCTATTACTATGATGTGTTTTTTTTTTCATGAATTGGTTGGCGGACCTTAGTGGTCCCTTAATTGTTTCAAAAAGAATTCGAACCATGATTATTATTATTATTATTGTCTCATCTATTTCATAGCAGGGCTGAGCCCGATTTAGTTTCCCGCACGGACACAGTCAAGTGACGGTAAACTGTTTTTTCCTTGTTCTGGTCTGTCATGTGAACCGGAGAATGTGTGTGAGTGTGCGTGTATATTTGTGAGGGTATTTTTGTTCTTGTAGTGTGTATAAATGTATGTATGTTTATTGTGTTCAGCGACCTCGCCTTTTGGGTGATGTGTGTGGTGTTGTATTGTGTTGTGCTCGCTTTCGCGTTCGATGAGCGATTGGGACGTTCTCCGTCGGTTTTGAATAGTGTGCAATTTGGCCATGTGTGAGTCTTGTGAGTCTTACAATGGGGGAAGTGTTTTGTGTGAGGTTTTGATTTATTGGTGGTGGTACGTGTATGGGTGTTGTGGTTAATAAAGTTATACTATGTTGTGTTTCTTGTGAAGTGTTTTGTGTTTTGTTTGAGACATCTGATGGTCTTGATATTTGATCTTGTGTGAGGCTTGTTAACCGAGCAATGGGTGGTGTGTTATGTGTTTCGTTTCGATAAAGTGGGGGTGGTGCGTGTATGAGTGCTGTTGTAGTGTAAGTAATGATGTTGTGTTGTGATGAGTTTGTTTCTTGTGTATTGTTTTGTGTTTGGTTTGGAGAATGTGCTGATGTTGCGTGTGTGAGTGTTCTTGTAGATGTGCTGTGTTGTGTCGGGTATATTTCTTGCGTTATGTTTTGTGTGTGTAACTGTGTGTTGTGTGGGTGCTGGTGTGAAGTTTCCGTGTTTGGCATGAGTGTGTTTGCATTGGTCGGAGAGTATGTTGTGTTTGTTGTTGTTTGTTGAGCAGTGGTTAATGTTTGTGTTTGGAGAGTGCTGTTTCCCATAGAGAGAAACTTTCTCACTATACGGCAAGTATTAATTATAACTGCCTTTTGTAATTGTATGTATGTGTTTTTGTGTAGTTCAAGTGTATGCAGACTGTTGTGAAGTGTTGTTGGTATGACGCCTATTGAGCTTAGTATCACCGGAACGACAACAACTGTTGTCATTTTCCATTGATTCCTCAGATCGACAGCTAGATCGGTGTATTTTGTTAGTTTTTCAGTGTGTGTAGACTGAAGGTTGTGTGTGTTGGGTACTGCAATGTCTATGAGGAATGTGGTTTTTGTGTGCTTGTGTATAAGTGTAATGTCTGGCCTGTTGTAGTGTACCGCCTTGTCTGTGATAATTGTTCTATCCCAATATAATTTGTGCGTGTTGTTTTCGAGAATTGAAGATGGAGTGTATTTGTAGTATGGTGAGTTGTCTGTTGTGAGTTTGTGTTTTATGGCGAGTTTTTGGTGTATTATTTTTGCTACCTGATCGTGTCTGTGTTTGTAATCTGTTTGGGTAAGACGTGAGCATGCTGATGTAATGTGTTGTATTGTTTCTGGTTTTTGTCGACATTGCCGACATAGGTCTGTTTGTTGTGCGTTGTCTTTGAGTATGTGTTTTTTGTAATTCAGTGTATGTATGATTTGATCCTGTATTGCAAACATGAAGCCCTCGGTTTCCGGAAAGATATTACACTTGGTCAACCAGGCTTGCGAAGCCTCTCGGTCAATACAGTCGTGACTAAGCTCATGAAAATACCTTCCATGTAAAACCTTCGTTTTCCATGTCTGCATGTTTGTGGATGTGTGTTGTGTTTTGGTTGGTGGAAGAGAGTGTTGTGTTGTGTGCATGTTAAGTGGCGTGTATGACTTGTCTGCGGATGTTATGGCATTGTGTAAGTGTGATGTGTGTGTTTTAGATTGGAAGTACTCGCGTAGGCTATGGAGCTGGCGATCGTGTAATAGTTGGATATCTGTGAGACCACGTCCTCCTAAAGACCGTGGTAAAACCAACCTGGCTGATGATGAGTGTATGTGGTGTATTCTGTGTTTTGTCATGATTGTTCGTGTTTTAATTTGTATGTTTTTAATGTCTGTGTTTGTCCACTTTATGATTCCGAAGGAATATGTGAGAAATGGTGTAGCGTATGTGTTGATGGCTCTAACGGTATTCCTACCATCAAGACCACTTTTGAGTATGTTTTGAATTCTTTGTATGTAGTGTTGTGTAAGTGTTTGTTTTATATCTGTGTGTGGGATGCCTTGTGATTGCAGCACACCAAGATAGCTGTAAAATTGTCCCTCCTCCATGGGGCTAATGACACCACCATTTTGCAGGTCAAATAAAACAGGCGTTCCTGGGTCAGCATGTATGTGTTGTGTTTTGCATTTGTCAGTACCGAATTCCATCCGGATGTCAGCAGAGAATATTTCAGTCAGTCGCATTAAAAGTGTTAATTGTGTTTGTGTGGAGGCATACAGTTTCAAGTCATCCATGTAAAAAAAGTGAGATATTTTATGGAATTCTTTGTCGAACTTTACCTTGAAACCGCATCCCGAATCTGTGAGTATATGTGATAGTGGATTAAGAGCGAGACAGAACCAAAGGGGGCTCAATGAGTCTCCCTGGAAGATACCTCGTCTAATGTGTATGGTATCTGTGGTGATGGTCGTGCTATTGTGTGTTAAATTTAGAGTGGTTGTCCATAACGACATGGCGTGTGTTAAAAATTGTATAATGTGTTCGTCAATTTTGTATAAATTCAATACTCTCTGAAGCCAGGAATGCGGCACGGAATCAAATGCTTTTTTGTAATCTATGTAAGCTGTGTACATGCTTCTGTTGTTGTGTTTGGCCTGTTCGGTCACCACCGAGTCTATAATGAGTTGCTCCTTACAACCTCTTGATAGTTTCCGACAGCCCTTTTGCTCCTCTGCGAGAATGTTGTTGTCTGTAATGTGTGTGTAAATTTTTTGTGTGATGCATGAAGTGATTAACTTGTATAGTGTAGATAGACATGTGATGGGTCTGTATTTTGTTGGATTTATTGCATCGTTATCCTTCGGTATCATATAAGTGATGCCCTTCATTAGAAAAGGAGGTGTTGTGTGAGGGTGTTGTATGAATTTTGTAAAATGTCTTGCGAGGTGTTCGTGTGTGCATGTAAAGTGTTTCAGCCAATAGTTGTGTATTTGATCCACGCCAGGGCTCTTCCAATTGTGTAAGTGTTGTGTAGCGTTGTGTATGTCTTTTGTAGTAATTGTTGTTTTTGTCATGAGTGTAATGTTGTTTGTCTTGTGGATTTCGTCTCCGATCCAACAGGTTTCAACATTGTGCTGAACTTCCTCGGACCAAAGACCAGACCAATATGTAAAAAGTGAGTGTTCTGTGGGTGGTTGTGTATCGTGCTGTGGTGTGTTGTTGTGTGTGAGTGATCGGTAGAAAAACTTTTGGTTGTATTGGAATTGAGTGTTGTGTATTTTTCGTTTGTGTGCAGCTTTGTATCGTTTGAGTCGTGTAGAGTATACAGTGAGTTTTTGGTGTAGGGTATCCCTAAATTCCTCTAGAGCGGTGTTATGTACATCGTATTTGGAGTGTATTCTGTATGTTGTTTTGATGTTTTGTATGTGTTTGGTGAGTTTTTGTGTACGCGTTCCTTGTATGTATTGCGTGATCCGGCCTAAGTCCCGCCTTATACTCGTAATACGAGAATTTAAACGCTTTTCCCAAGCCGGTACGCGTTTTTGTGAAGTGCGTGTGTTTCGTATGTTTAAGGGTGATGTTACCTTGAGACCATTACACCTAACTGCTGCAACAGCTCCGCAGTAAATGATGTTGTGTAAATCTGTAAATGTTGTGTCCTGTGATAAGTATTGTGGTAAAATGTAATTGTTAAGCGTGTTGACTATGTTGGTGAGATTGCGTGAATGGTGTAGTTTTGGTAGTTTGTGTTTCTGTGTGGGGTCTAAATTTGTGAATTCCGCCAATGCAGTGTTAAGTGAGTTTTGGATATGTGTGATGGATGTGTTATCGTTGCTATTGTTACTATTGTTATTTTCGGCTGTTTGTGTTGTCTGTGTGTCCATGTGTATTATGCCTGTGTTGTGTATGGTGTGTATTTGGTGGTGAACTTGTTGTCTAATTTGATTTTGTATTGTAAGGGGAATGAGTGTATGTGTGATAATTGTCCGGCGTTGATCGGCGAGTCGCTGTTCTGTGATGTGTGTAAGCTTTGTGTATTTTTGTGTGAATTGTTGGTATAGTTTTTGTCTGTATCCGGTTTTATCCTGTTCAAGTCGGGTCACTTCCAGGTAGGTTCGCAGTATGAACTGATTCATTTCGTCTGTCCACTTCATGCGTCTCCTGGAAGAATTGTCTGCGGTGGCCATTTCCGTTTGCGGTAATGGAACATCCACAGGCAAATCATCACGGGTGTCTCGTCCGTCGTCGGCTGTAGCTTCTTTGGTGATGGGTGGCCGCCTGATCATCAACCCACCACCACCGGGTCGCATACTGTCACATCCAGCGGTGGCTCCAGATGTGCCCTGGCGATAACCCCCAGGCAGCGGCTGTTTTCCGAGGCTTTTAATCCTTTTATTCACCATCATAAGTGGGTTGGCTCGGGTCCCGGGAGCGCCAATTCCCGAACAACTAGGGCTACCAGTTGTCCCCGTGGGGGTTTATTATTATTATTATTATTGTTATTATTATTATTATTATTATTATTATTATTATTATTGTCTCATCTATTTCATAGCAGGGCTGAGCCCGATTTAGTTTACCGCACGGACACAGTCAAGTGACGGTAAACTGTCTTTTCCTTGTTCTGGTCTGTCATGTGAACCGGAGAATGTGTGTGAGTGTGCGTGTATATTTGTGAGGGTATTTTTGTTCTTGTAGTGTGTATAAATGTATGTATGTTTATTGTGTTCAGCGACCTCGCCTTTTGGGTGATGTGTGTGATGTTGTATTGTGTTGTGCTCGCTTTCGCGTTCGATGAGCGATTGGGACGTTCTCCGTCGGTTTTGAATAGTGTGCAATTTGGCCATGTGTGAGTCTTGTGAGTCTCATAATGGGTGAAGTGGTTTGTGTGAGGTTTTGATTTATTGGTGGTGGTACGTGTATGGGTGTTGTGGTTAATAAAGTTATACTATGTTGTGTTTCTTGTGAAGTGTTTTGTGTTTTGTTTGAGACATCTGATGGTCTTGATATTTGATCTTGTGTGAGGCTTGTTAACCGAGCAATGGGTGGTGTGTTATGTGTTTCGTTTCGATAAAGTGGGGGTGGTGCGTGTATGAGTGCTGTTGTAGTGTAAGTAATGATGTTGTGTTGTGATGAGTTTGTTTCTTGTGTATTGTTTTGTGTTTGGTTTGGAGAATGTGCTGATGTTGCGTGTGTGAGTGTTGTTGTAGATGTGCTGTGTTGTGTCGTGTATATTTCTTGCGTTATGTTTTGTGTGTGTAACTGTGTGTTGTGTGGGTGCTGGTGTGAAGTTTCCGTGTTTGGCATGAGTGTGTTTGCATTGGTCGGAGAGTATGTTGTGTTTGTTGTTGTTTGTTGAGCAGTGGTTAATGTTTGTGTTTGGAGAGTGCTGTGTCCCATAGAGAGAAACTTTCTCACTATACGGCAAGTATTAATTATAACTGCCTTTTGTAATTGTATGTATGTGTTTTTGTGTAGTTCAAGTGTATGCAGACTGTTGTGAAGTGTTGTTGGTATGACGCCTATTGAGCTTAGTATCACCGGAACGACAACAACTGTTGTCATTTTCCATTGATTCCTCAGATCGACAGCTAGATCGGTGTATTTTGTTAGTTTTTCAGTGTGTGTAGACTGAAGGTTGTGTGTGTTGGGTACTGCAATGTCTATGAGGAATGTGGTTTTTGTGTGCTTGTGTATAAGTGTAATGTCTGGCCTGTTGTAGTGTACCGCCTTGTCTGTGATAATTGTTCTATCCCAATACAATTTGTGCGTGTTGTTTTCGAGAATTGAAGATGGAGTGTATTTGTAGTATGGTGAGTTGTCTGTTGTGAGTTTGTGTTTTATGGCGAGTTTTTGGTGTATTATTTTTGCTACCTGATCGTGTCTGTGTTTGTAATCTGTTTGGGTAAGACGTGAGCATGCTGATGTAATGTGTTGTATTGTTTCTGGTTTTTGTCGACATTGCCGACATAGGTCTGTTTGTTGTGCGTTGTCTTTGAGTATGTGTTTTTTGTAATTCAGTGTATGTATGATTTGATCCTGTATTGCAAACATGAAGCCCTCCTACACTTGGTCAACCAGGCTTGCGAAGCCTCTCGGTCAATACAGTCGTGACTAAGCTCATGAAAATACCTTCCATGTAAAACCTTCGTTTTCCATGTCTGCATGTTTGTGGATGTGTGTTGTGTTTTGGTTGGTGGAAGAGAGTGTTGTGTTGTGTGCATGTTAAGTGGCGTGTATGACTTGTCTGCGGATGTTATGGCATTGTGTAAGTGTGATGTGTGTGTTTTAGATTGGAAGTACTCGCGTAGGCTATGGAGCTGGCGATCGTGTAATAGTTGGATATCTGTGAGACCACGTCCTCCTAAAGACCGTGGTAAAACCAACCTGGCTGATGATGAGTGTATGTGGTGTATTCTGTGTTTTGTCATGATTGTTCGTGTTTTAATTTGTATGTTTTTAATGTCTGTGTTTGTCCACTTTATGATTCCGAAGGAATATGTGAGAAATGGTGTAGCGTATGTGTTGATGGCTCTAACGGTATTCCTACCATCAAGACCACTTTTGAGTATGTTTTGAATTCTTTGTATGTAGTGTTGTGTAAGTGTTTGTTTTATATCTGTGTGTGGGATGCCTTGTGATTGCAGCACACCAAGATAGCTGTAAAATTGTCCCTCCTCCATGGGGCTAATGACACCACCATTTTGCAGGTCAAATAAAACAGGCGTTCCTGGGTCAGCATGTATGTGTTGTGTTTTGCATTTGTCAGTACCGAATTCCATCCGGATGTCAGCAGAGAATATTTCAGTCAGTCGCATTAAAAGTGTTAATTGTGTTTGTGTGGAGGCATACAGTTTCAAGTCATCCATGTAAAAAAAGTGAGATATTTTATGGAATTCTTTGTCGAACTTTACCTTGAAACCGCATCCCGAATCTGTGAGTATATGTGATAGTGGATTAAGAGCGAGACAGAACCAAAGGGGGCTCAATGAGTCTCCCTGGAAGATACCTCGTCTAATGTGTATGGTATCTGTGGTGATGGTCGTGCTATTGTGTGTTAAATTTAGAGTGGTTGTCCATAACGACATGGCGTGTGTTAAAAATTGTATAATGTGTTCGTCAATTTTGTATAAATTCAATACTCTCTGAAGCCAGGAATGCGGCACGGAATCAAATGCTTTTTTGTAATCTATGTAAGCTGTGTACATGCTTCTGTTGTTGTGTTTGGCCTGTTCGGTCACCACCGAGTCTATAATGAGTTGCTCCTTACAACCTCTTGATAGTTTCCGACAGCCCTTTTGCTCCTCTGCGAGAATGTTGTTGTCTGTAATGTGTGTGTAAATTTTTTGTGTGATGCATGAAGTGATTAACTTGTATAGTGTAGATAGACATGTGATGGGTCTGTATTTTGTTGGATTTATTGCATCGTTATCCTTCGGTATCATATAAGTGATGCCCTTCATTAGAAAAGGAGGTGTTGTGTGAGGGTGTTGTATGAATTTTGTAAAATGTCTTGCGAGGTGTTCGTGTGTGCATCCACGCCAGGGCCCTTCCAATTGTGTAAGTGTTGTGTAGCGTTGTGTATGTCTTTTGTAGTAATTGTTGTTTTTGTCATGAGTGTAATGTTGTTTGTTTTGTGGATTTCGTCTCCGATCCAACAGGTTTCAACATTGTGCTGAACTTCCTCGGACCAAAGACCAGACCAATATGTAAAAAGTGAGTGTTCTGTGGGTGGTTGTGTATCGTGCTGTGGTGTGTTGTTGTGTGTGAGTGATCGGTAGAAAAATTTTTGGTTGTATTGGAATTGAGTGTTGTGTATTTTTCGTTTGTGTGCAGCTTTGTATCGTTTGAGTCGTGTAGAGTATACAGTGAGTTTTTGGTGTAGGGTATCCCTAAATTCCTCTAGAGCGGTGTTATGTACATCGTATTTGGAGTGTATTCTGTATGTTGTTTTGATGTTTTGTATGTGTTTGGTGAGTTTTTGTGTACGCGTTCCTTGTATGTATTGTGTGATCCGGCCTAGGTCCCGCCTTATACTCGTAATACGAGAATTTAAACGCTTTTCCCAAGCCGGTACGTGTGTTTGTGAAGTGCGTGTGTTTCGTGTGTTTAAGGGTGATGTTACCTTGAGACCATTACACCTAACTGCTGCAACAGCTCCGCAGTAAATGATGTTGTGTAAATCTGTAAATGTTGTGTCCTGTGATAAGTATTGTGGTAAAATGTAATTGTTAAGCGTGTTGACTATGTTGGTGAGATTGCGTGAATGGTGTAGTTTTGGTAGTTTGTGTTTCTGTGTGGGGTCTAAATTTGTGAATTCCGCCAATGCAGTGTTAAGTGAGTTTTGGATATGTGTGATGGATGTGTTATCGTTGCTATTGTTACTATTGTTATTTTCGGCTGTTTGTGTTGTCTGTGTGTCCATGTGTATTATGCCTGTGTTGTGTATGGTGTGTATTTGGTGGTGAACTTGTTGTCTAATTTGATTTTGTATTGTAAGGGGAATGAGTGTATGTGTGATAATTGTCCGGCGTTGATCGGCGAGTCGCTGTTCTGTGATGTGTGTAAGCTTTGTGTATTTTTGTGTGAATTGTTGGTATAGTTTTTGTCTGTATCCGGTTTTATCCTGTTCAAGTCGGGTCACTTCCAGGTAGGTTCGCAGTATGAACTGATTCATTTCGTCTGTCCACTTCATGCGTCTCCTGGAAGAATTGTCTGCGGTGGCCATTTCCGTTTGCGGTAATGGAACATCCACAGGCAAATCATCACGGGTGTCTCGTCCGTCGTCGGCTGTAGCTTCTTTGGTGATGGGTGGCCGCCTGATCATCAACCCACCACCACCGGGTCGCATACTGTCACATCCAGCGGTGGCTCCAGATGTGCCCTGGCGATAACCCCCAGGCAGCGGCTGTTTTCCGAGGCTTTTAATCCTTTTATTCACCATCATAAGTGGGTTGGCTCGGGTCCCGGGAGCGCCAATTCCCGAACAACTAGGGCTACCAGTTGTCCCCGTGGGGGTTTATTATTATTATTATTATTATTATTATTATTATTTTATTTGATATTTTAACGAATTCATTTATGCTAAGGGGGAGAGAAGATACAGGGTTAGCACCCCAGAGCTACCCATCTCCTTGAGAGACATAAATCGACCTAAGGCAGCTACGTCTTTTGAAGAAAGTTCACTGACATGTGGCCGTGTATTCTGTGCGTATGCCAGTCTACGCGACGTCCGCGTCCTGTTTTTCTTTATCGAAGGTACGTATGTCTGCGTCTGTCTGGTCGCGCAGGCACTGTCTCTGCACCGCAGCGATGTGGAACCTACTAAGATAATAATAAAAGAAACTTCAAGGGCTGTTACTTGAAGACAGTCTGATGCGATCTCAATGTAAAAAAGATGCCTTTAATGATAACTTTCTGCATGGCAGATATAAGGTAACGAAGATGAGACCAGCTGACCGGAATTTGAGAAAGATTCGTCTCGAGAGTTGGACGAATTCCCGCCAACTATACCTAAAACTACTCTATCACGTGGACATTCGACTGATAGGAGACTCCTACCTCCTTACTGGCGTTAGAGGTAATTACGCGTTACGTGGGTGTAAATTACGACAGGAGTTCATCGGTTTGCTAGTGCCTCTATAAAGTTCCTGAAGTACCTCTGTTGTCCATTTGATGGAACCAAAATAATAGAGAAGGATGGGTGTTGCATGCATATTACTAGTATCTGATTTCCAGATTGTCAGAAGGCGGTGCTTATACCTGCCGCGAAGGAGTTCTGTTGACATTTAACACACTGTGGTTTTCACTGACTGACTGTGGTTTTCACCGGCACCCCAATATGTGAGCTACACGTCTGCATCGTAGTCAGATAGTGCAACGCGGCATCGAATTCCATGCTATTGGCCTGCGTGTACTGGTGGGAAGCTTTGAGAGCTTCAGATAGACTGCTCTCAGAAGAACCAAATAGTTCCAGGTCAACCATATAAAATAGTGCCATGAGTTTCCTAATGCTACCTATCTGAGGGGAGTGGGTGGTCACGACGATAACCAAGTTCTTCTCGCAGGCGAGTATGCGAGTATCATTTTCTCTATTAATTATATTTTTTAATATACTTGATGCCAGACATAATATAATGTTGCCTGTTTGTTGTATCCTTAAAAATTTAAAATTTATTTCTCACCTCATTTCAGAATCCAGTTTATAATTCACATTAGTTTATTTAATAATAATAATAATAATAAGAGCCAATCATCCCAAAGGTTGGGCAAAGGCCTCCTCCAGAATACACCACTCTTTTCTATTGAGAGACTTTCTTGACCAGTAATTTCCTGCAAACGATATCAACTCGTCCCGCCATCGTTTGATGGGACGGCCTTTTCTTCGAGTGAGATTAGACGGTGTCCATACAGTAGAACGCAGTGTCCATCTACAGTCTCTAATTCGTGACATGTGTCCCGCCCATCTCCACTTAAGAATTTTTACACTGACTACGACATCCTTAGCTTTAGTTTTCCGTCTAATTTCGTGGCAACTTATCTTATCGACTCTGCGTATACCTAGAATAGAGCGTTCCATGTTTCTTTGACACGTTAGAAGTTTTTTGTAGTCTTTGTTTGTATAGGCGCTTGTTTGGGAGCCATACGTTAAGATGGGCAACACACATGTGTCTAAAACCTTTACCTTAAGAGTTAATGGTAATGAATTGCTTTTGAAAATATGTTTTAATTCCCAAAATCTCTTCCACGCGTTACACGTTCTTGCTTGCACCTGAGCTTCGGCCGCATTTTCAAAGGATAGAATCTGCCCTAGATATTTAAAACTTGTTACGGTTTCTACATCGGTCCCATTAATTGAAATGTTTGTGCCTAATCTTACATTTGACATAGCTTTCGTTTTGTCGATATTTATTTGTAAGCCTACTTGTTTGCTTTGCACGCTAATTTGGTTTACCATTGTTTGTAGTTGTTTTTGGCTAGATGCAAACAAAACAATGTCATCGGCATTGATGGGAAATTTCGGCCCACATGTTTCCAATCGCAAATTTGCTGTCATGTTGTTGTAGATTTTCTGGATTAAATGGACGTACTTGTCTTGAACACCGTATCTTTTAAGTGCACGCCAGATGTATATATGTTCGACAGTATCGAATGCTTTATAGTAGTCTATAAAAGCAATAAATACTTGTGTATAATACTCTTTACTCTTTTCTATGACTTGGCAAATAGTATGCAGGTGATCGCAAGTAGAGAACCCCTTTATAAAGCCTGCCTGCTCTGATGCTTGGTGGTAATCAAGATCGGTTTGTATGCGCCTTAATAAAATTTTGGAAAAAACATTGTACAAACTAGAAACTAAACTAATTGGTCTATAATTTTTTATATCAGTACTATCCCCTTTCTTGTATATAAGACAAATAGTTGCCTGCTTCCATGAAGTCGGAATGTTTTCTTTTGAAATGATAGTGTTGTATAAAGATGTCAATATATTAATTAAATTGTCACCACCGAGTTTAAGAAATTCATTCACTATTTTGTCTTGACCAGGACTTTTGTTGTTTTTCATAGATGTCAAAGCAGCACACACTTCACTTCTTAATAATTCTGGCACTAGACTACATTCGCGGTAAACGTAAGGATAGCTCACTGGATATTTTTCACCCACTTGAGAGTCATATAATGTTTTATAGAAATTTGTTGCCGTGATAAGTATTTTATTTCTATTTCTATCTGTAATACCTTGTCTGGTGAGGGCCGGTATCCACATTTTGGAGTCGAATAGATTCTTATTCAGTTTCTTTATGTTTACACTGTCTTGCAGATTTTCGGCAATTGTCTTGTGGTTTGCTGCTCTGATTTCCTTCCGAATTTGTTTTTTAACTAGTTTGTTTGTTTCTATTAGATCAACTTTCTGTGCCATTGTTTTATTTGCCAGGTTTTGGAGCGATGTTCTCTTTTCTATTAAAAGTTTTGTATTTGTCGAAAGGATACTGTTTTTTGCTTGGTTAGCTGTTTTTAGTAAGGTTTGGTTTGCAGCTTCTAAGATGATAGATTCCAAGTGGTTGTAAGTGTCTTCAATATTGTCATTTTGCGTTGTATTAATCTTCATAAGAGCAGTTGAAAGAGCTTCTTAATATTGACTTATTGTTTTTTCCGTAAGTAGCATCACCTTATCAATATTTAATGGAATTTTACGTCGACGATTTTTGATAAATTTGACAGAGTATCTTACTGGTGTATGGTCTGAAAAGAAATTAAAGTTGTTCAGTACGTTTATATCGGTCACCGCATTGAAATCGTTAGTAAGAATAAAATCAATTTCATTTTTAACATTTCCATTTGGTGAGTCCATTTTCTTTGTTCGCGTTTTTAGAAGAAAGAATGGACTATTTTTAAATTATGTTCGCATGCGAATTTGATTAAATTGTTTCCCCGATCGTTTCTACTTCCGATTCCATATGTGCCCAGTACCTGAATGTTGTTTTCTGCGTTCGTTCTTTTTCCAAGCTTTGCGTTGAAATCGCCTATAAGAAAAATTGTGCCTGTCTTATTTTGCGATAGCACGTTGCGTATTTGGTAATAAAAATTAGTAATTTCTTCGTCGGAATAATTTTCAGTTGGTGCGTGTACTTGAAATCAAACTCGTAATGGTGCAGTTGACTGAATTATTAATTTTTAGTTTTAAGATCGTTATCCGTTCGGATATGCCTTTAAATTCCAAAATATCGTTTTTCCAACATTTTTTTACAAGAAATCCGACCCCTAGCATACCTTTTCTTTCACCATAATAGTAAAGGATGTAATTTTTATATTCTATTATTTGCTGACCATAACGCCGTACTTCGCAAATGCCGATGATGTCCCATTTGACATTATTCAAAGCATTCTCGAGTTCTAGAAGCTTTGAATATCCACTTAACGATCGAACATTAAATGTGCATAAGTAAAAGTGTTCTTTTACGTATTCTGAAGGGTGTTGGTCCTTCATTTAAGTGAATTATAATCGCTAGATAATAATTTAGCAATTTCAAAAAAGTAATACTAATAGAATAATAATAACATAATTTTTTTAGGATGACACAATGCCAAGTAACTCAAAAATTATATAAAAAAATAATAACGCTAATATGGTTCCTAGCATAGCAGTGATTGACCTAATTAGAAGTATGGACACCTACGAAGGTTGTCCAAGATTGTAAAATACATTCATTGAAATGGGAGATAACGTTCTCCAAGGAGAAAATGCGAACTACTCTCCATTGATTAATATAATAAAACAGAAAATAATAGAGCCAGCTCGAGATGCTCTCATTGCATCTGGAACTCCTTCTAGGTGGGAAACTACTAAAGAAAAATTAACAACTCATTTCTCAGACAAACGAACTATAGAATAAATTCTTTATAAATTAAATACTATTTGCTAATAAACCCTTAAAGTATTACTACACCAAAGTAGTTGATTTACAAACCCTTTTGTTACACTGAGTAGATCGAACAAAATCTCAAGAATTCATAAAGGGTCAAAATGAAGTATACTTGATTATTGTTTTAAAATCCTTTATAGCAGGATTATTTCAAAATTTAGGACATATCGTGAGATCTAATCGACCAAGCACAATCAAAGAAGCTTGTAAGATTTGTGTGAACGAATTTTCAATGCAACAATCTCATCTATTTACAAAAAGTATGCCTCGATCAAATGTAAGTTTCCAACCGAGACAAATACAAAACAATTATCCTAATAGTAATCGTTTTGCCTACACAGAATTATGCGAATATTTATAACATACATAATTTATCAACGAATCATATGCAACTACGACCAATACAATCAATTAAAAACAATCCATTTAATAGCCACCCATTTAATAACTCGATTCATTATTGCCCCTTACACTATAATCGCCTGACTTGAAATCAAACTCAATCCCAACAAAGTCGATTTATAACCAACTATAAGCAACTTATAAATCGCAGATACCTAGGCCTGAACCTAAGGATATTTCGAGTTCAAATACTAGACAATCATTTCATAAAATTAATGTTATCATTGCTTATGATAATTTCGAAAATTCTCAAAACAACCCTTATGATAGTTTTCCAAGTGACTAATGTTATTCATATGATGCTGATGCTTGTAACTAACGCTATTTTATATGATAAACTAATAAAATTCCTGAAAAAAGACAGTCAGAAACATAAGATACACTTACTGATGATCAAAATTATTTCTATATCAAGATATTCATAACGCAAGGAAAGTCGTCTTCCGCAGTGGTGACTGCTCTTCGATGAGTCTGATGATATCGGGGTGAATCTTCAAACATTTGGGTAGCAGGAATATGAGTTTGTGAGAGGTAGTGTCAAATGCGTTCCTTTAATTCATCCAGGCCATACTCAGTTCTAAACTTATACACCGCAGTTTTGAATTTTTGTAACTCCGCGAAGAACCGTTGAAATAAATATTAACGTCAACACTTTTGTTCAAAACAGTCTTTCCAGAAGTTGCAAAATGTCAAAACTGACCCAGAGTGACGCAACATTCTCCCCCCATTGAAATGTTTAACATTTCAATCAATAGGAAAAGGACACATCTTTGTAATTGGACGAACATATGAGTTGACATCTTTGGTCTTAAGCCGTAAGGAACGTTCAAGCCCATCACGACTTTTAATAACCTCCATTCCCTTAGCTAAAAGTGTGATGGAGGGGCTAGATCGTCCTTAGTTAATACCAAAGTGTCTTCTTTTATATTTGGGGTCTTCTGGAGCCACTGGGACCTCTGTTGTAGAGTATTTAGGTACTCACTACTGTAGGTAGTTACACTACGCCCATTTATTAACCACACTCTATTTCAAAGTGACGCCAACGTCCAATGAGCGCCTGCGTGTAACAATATTTTCATCAGCCCAGACTATCAGCAGCTTTGTAATATGATTATGAGGTGAAATAATCATAGGAAATTTTTGGTCTGTGTTAATAATGGAGCACTAGTTTAATCTACCATCTACCCTTAAAATACCCTGTTTATTCATAAAGGTGTTCAAAAATTTTAATTTACTTGATTTTAAATTAGGTACATAATTAGAATCGTCTTTTACTTTATTTAACAAATTTATTTCATTTCAGAAATATTCTTGTTCAGCGATTCTAAAAATACTCTTAAATGATTCGGTTAGTTCCGAAACTTTAAGAAAATCAGAGTTTTGCAGTAAGTCAAAAACGTAAAACTTACGCAAAACTTCTTTTTAGATGACAGAAACAAGAAAATGCTTCAAACCACATACAAAAATCATTGACTTTGCATTGACTGATGTGAAATGAGCATGCTTTTGGTTTCGCCTCTGGCGGGTCCAGAAAATCATTTATATTTCCGCCAGTGGACCAAAAATTTTTATCTAATGCTAACCACGTAGGTCTATACCACCCAAGTTCGTACGCACCTAACAAACTAGGATCTATCCCCCTAGAAACAACATCATCAGGACTTTCGGATGAAATAACATGATTCCAATACTCTCCCGGACATTACTTTTGGATTTCAGAGAATTTGTTGGCTACGAACACATTCCAACTAGAAGCTTCTGGACGAATCCATGCCAAAGCAATCATAGAATCAGTCCAAAAGTATACCTGCTCTATTTTAACAGTTAACTCTTGATGAACTGTTTTCATGAATCGAGCTAAAAGTACGCACGCACACAGCTCAAGTCGGGGCAGTGAAGTAAGTTTAATCGGAGCTATACGCGACTTTGCACATTTTAATCTCACGAGAGAGTACCCATTACTATCTACGGTTTCAAGTAAATGGCACAGCCGTAAGCTTTGGTCGAACTGTCGCTGAAACCATGTAATTCAAAACTCACTGCATGTGAAATCAGAATTAAACGAGGAATCATGAGTTTCCGTAATTCGAGCAAATTATTCTAAAGAGGGATCCACATTTCAAGAATATCATTCGGGACTTAAGCCTCCCATTAAACTTTTGAACGCCAAATCATTTGCTTCAATACTTTTTGCGGATACACAAACTGGAGCCACTAATCCGAGTGGAACGAATAGTTTGGCTATACTGGCTAAGATTTCACGCTTTGTGACCTTTTATTCCATTAAATCATCCGGTACTTTTCACGGTTCTCTTCCCCAATTCTGTTATGTACATTTTTATAATTCGAGTACCACCTATGGAGCTTGAATTGTCCTTTTTCTAATAAAGCAATCAGTTCGTCTTGTAAACGAAAGACTTTCCTCAGAACGAAATCAACATCCTCAGCACCCGTTAAAATGTGAATTTAACTCAATAGCCCGAGATGCCAGAGGGAAAGAGCTTCCTTCATCTTCAACTAATTTTAAAAGGCATCTTGTGGGTAAGAAACTGGCAGACGCAGTGCCGCCAGTAACCCTACTTAGTTTTAAACATCGGATGTTTTCTGCCGGGAAATCTCGCCATAAAGTACGTTGAAGGCTCTGAAAATTATCTTATACCTTTATTTGCCTAATCATCATAGCCATGCCTGAAATAATCGCAACGATAAAATAAAACGATATCGTATAAGTACTGTTAGTAAATGAGACTGAACCGCAGGCCCAACTAGCATAATATCATTTAAGCCTACACCGGTTGATGGAGGAGCGGACGCGTTGAAAACTAGTTTCGTGGTTGAGCTGCTATCTTTCAAGACAGCATGATGAGGAATATTAATGGAATAAAATTATGAAAAAAGGATGATATATGGATTAAAAGTTCGGGCAGCGAAACGTTCGGTTTTTCTTGAGAGTTTGTTGGTCTAACCAACAAACTCTCGTCAAAAATGGGATTTTTTTCAGAAATTTTATTTAATCATTTTTATATAATATTCGCAAGAGCATGCATCGGTGCATATCCAAATTTGGTGGGTTTGTTCGAGATCAGCGACACCAAAAACCCCTTTATACGTCATAAAATTCTGAATTTGAAAATATATAAAAGCGGGTAGGGGAGGGAAGTGGATGATGTAAACAGGGCTATATTAATCAAAACATATAAAGTTTTTGGTTACTTTGGCGTTTTAAACTATTTTGACTTCTTTTTAAAAACTTTTAAAATACATTTATGCCATACACCCCCTTCCTCCTAATAGCGCGAGGGTTAAAACTTAAAAATTTTGATTTAAACCATGTAGACCTCTTTTAAAAATAATTTTTTGTAGCCAAATCAATAAACACTTCCAAAGCCAGTCCATACACCCCCGAACAATTATTTCCGTTTTTCTTTTTTTTTACAATTTAAACAAAATTAAAACAATTTAACCTCGTAGGACAAATATTTATAATAAATATTTAAATAATTATTTTAAATAATTCACTAAATTTTAGCCGAACTTGTAACGGATTTCGCTAAAATTTTCATCGAAAGTTGTAGGCTACAAAACCTACTATTGGTTTTAGTTTTATTAAAATCAATCAAATATTCTTCAAGTTACAGTCAAATGAACTGTTTTACCATATGTGTGTATAAATATATATAAAAATAAAAATATGAGGAGTCGTTCTTAACATTGACTCCTACTTCGAATATAAAATAAAAATAATAAAATTTCTTCAAAAGTTTCATTTTTGACGCCATTTTGTTGGTTAGATATGTTGCACCACACCGGGAAAGTAAATTATTTCAAAAAATACTTACTTTGATGTGAAAAGAAAATCTCAAGGTTTTGCTGTCCGCACTTTTAATCCATACACCAGTCGTAATTTTATTCCACTATATAGTATTCATGTTTGTTAGACAAATATTCCGGAAAACGCTTGATTTCCGTTCCATGCCCAAGAGACAAAAATTCATTTATAAAAGTTTTATATTTTTCGAAAAACTCGGGGTTTGCCGAACTTTCTCTCTAATGATATGAAGCAACGATAGGCGAAGTGTTAATTCTGTCCATAAAAATAGGCAAATGTACTTCGTATCTGCCATCTGAATCACATATTTAAGTAATTTGGAAATAGATATAATTCTTTCTGTAGATTTACATTAACGCCTTGAATCCAACCAAGGCTAGTATTTTGCAAAGTAGGGCTATTTAAGCCCAAATCAATTTTACCTTTTGTCAAAAGTTTGTAAAATAAGGTATCCTTTAACATATCTATAAGGCCAGGCATACTAAAGTTAGGATCGACCAAACTAATAAAAGATGGCCACATAATAAGCTGATTTTTAAAGCTGCGTTTTGGCAAATTATCCGTGATATTTTCCAAAACACCAAATTCTGCTTTGAATTTAAAGTGGGTGGTTCTAGATTCTATGTTCAATGAAACAAAAGAATTAACAGGAGTATTACTACCTCCTACACCCCTTACCGACAACGTTCACTATCGCAGTAGAAATCAATATTGGACGTTGCTGATAATTATTAACTTTGCTAATGAACGAAAGCGAAGAGCATGGCGCAACACCGTGCAGCGGCTCAGAACGACCGATCTCATTGCATGACGATGCATCCGCAAAAGGAGCTACTTGACCCAGAGACTTTTTACGCTCATTAAGTTGATTCGGTACACCATGAAGTGACTAGAGATGATTTTGAAGACAACGTTTACAGACACTTTGGGGACATTTTCCAGTTTGGTGACTGCTGTTCAAACAGTCGAGACATAACTGCTTCCTTTCAACAAATTGTCGACGACGCCCTAGGTCAAGCTTTAAATATTTGTAGCACTTTACCAAAGAATGTGGCTATGAGCAATATGGGCAAAGCTTGAATTCGAGTTGCTTTGAGATTCTATGGTAGCACAAGAAATACTTTTCTGTTTAGAGGCATTATATGATTTTGGTGAATAATCCTGTGAGAATATTTCCCATGCTTGACAAGGTTGATTCAAAAATTCAATAAATGAATCAATTGTAGATAATTCATCATGTTTTCTTTGCAGTTCAAGTTCACGATGAGATTCAAAGTCAAGTTTTTGAGACAAAAAATACACCAAAAAGACGTCGAATAGGCTAGACAGCTCAAGTGACCTTAACGCATTGTAATGCTGTGTAAAATTATTTACGAAAGCACGCAAGCCAATGCCTGCCATTACATTTATTTTGCAAATCCAATATATCCTTTAAATGACTATTCGCAAAGAGTACTTTGTTATCAAATCGCTTAACCAGAGTACCTATCCCAAGCTTTGTGATCCGGACATTCGATGCTTGCTATTAGCTAAGCAGCATCACCCTTAAGAGCGCCCTTCAAATAATAAAATTTTCTACTGTTTAGCTGTTAAGATTTATTATGAATTAAGTTTGTGGATAGATCCTTGGAATTTAACCACCCGGTGTATTCCCCGGAAAACGTTGGCAAATTTATCTTGGGTAATGTTAAGACTTGATTATCGGACCTAATAAAGCTATCATTGAGGCTACTAGTACGTCACCTATCCTTCAACTTTTCCATGGCTCTACGTATTTTCTTCGATAAGTCATAATACCTAGTTTCAATGGATAAATTCTCGGCCTTGTATTTAGCCTCATCAACAGATTCCAAATTTATTTCAATATCTCCAAACTTTTTGAAGATATCATGGAGTCTATCCAAAACTAATTCTAAATCTGAAATACTGTTTATTGCTTCAATATTTTCCACAGACTTTTCTTAGTTTGTGACCCGACCTTTTAGAAATTTCCGCTTGTATACCAAACCTTTTATTTCTTTTTCCGTCATGATTAATTATTAATAAAATGAAAAATATGAAAAATAAAAAAGGCAAGTGTCCAATTGTTTCAAAAAAAAGCAAATTTAATTGATATAACAATGGTATGCAAACAAATTTTCAAAAATAATTGTAAATAATTGTAGTATTATATAAATATAAACAAACAAATGCGTGTATTAAGTTGTAGTTGACTAATAATTTTAATTAATAGAACTAAATTATTTTTTCTTAAAAACAATTACAAACAACAATAGCTAAACTGGCTATTTTATCAAAATACTGTCAAAAGTAAATAAATAATTTAGTATATTTTGAAATAAATATTGAAATATTATTTGCTTAGTATTATTAAAATAAATAATTAAATGATGAAAATAATTTTGTTGAAATAATCAAACAATTCTACAAATTTTAGCAAATGAATAATTATAAATTGTAGATATCTTGAACAACCATGATATCAACAATAAAGCATATGCCAATATGACATTTAATGTGCGCAATATAAAGAAAATAACTATTTAATTGTATTTATATGGTTCAAACAAAAATTCACCAAATTAATAATAAATAAGCACTTAAAATAACGTTCAATTAATGCAAATATAAACAATTAATTATTTTTTGTTGATCGAATAAAATCATAATATCAACAAAGAAAAGATACGCAATAATTTTTATATTTTTTTAAAAATAAATAAACTCGAAACTAAAGAATACATTAATTAATGTAATTTATCTTATTCACTTCAGGGGGTAACTCACTAGAGGTAACATACAAAAATAACAAACTAAATGCATCTGACCCTTTTAATTGTTGTGTCTATTTTCAACATAAGTGCGCATAAAACACTAAATTACCCACCGTGGTTGCGCATCCAGGAACTTTCACTGATATGCGTACAAGGATGGTGACACAATTCGCACTTCCGACAAAGACAAGCACATTGAATCATTTTTGGACGCCATTTTTACCGCTTTCGAAATTATTAATTTCCACAATCCTGTAACATATTTTCACGAATCACATATGAAATTTACACCATTCACATTTGCTATTTAAACGTGTTTTAAATTTTTTTTCCTTAAAACACGAAAGGTCTATATTTTCGGTGAATTATATTATGAAGTTTTTAGATCGCTTGTGAGATCAATTAATCCGTGTATTTTAATAATAAAGCTTTTTAGGTCACTAGCGATTCTGCTCAAAAATGACCGATTTATCACTGTATTTTATTTATAAAGTTTTTGGGTCACTAGAGATCCGGCTCGTAATGGACCATTTTGTGCGATGTTCTAAACTTATACACCGCAGTTTTGACTTCTCGCAGGACCGTTGTTACTTCTCGAAGGACCGTTGTAACTTCTCGAAGAACCGTTGAAATAAATATTAACGCCAACACTTTTATTCACAACAATTATAACTTTATTTGTTAAGAAAAAGACGTTAATACAAAAATGACTGAAAAACATAAAATATATAAATGAAGTCAAGCAACTAGAAAAAACGCAATGTTGCTTGTTCGATGGAGCTTATACTTGATTCTCTCGGAAACGAATGAATTTTTAATACAAACAAAAGAACGTAATTTGTCCAACTTATGTATCATAAATTAAATAACAAAATTTGCAAAAACAAGCCTCAAGCGGGGGTATCATGGCGATGAACTTTGTTTTTCCTAACTTAGAATTACTTACATAATTCATTGAGATGGCAGTACTGACATTATTTTGACCATCTCAATGATCCCATATCATCTGCCAAACAATAAATGATAAACTTTATAAACTATACGTAAAAAATTATAAGTACATTACTCAAAAATAGTTTAAGGTTTAAAATTATTTACCACGAAATCTTACTTGAGGTTTTATTTTCCTCCCCTTAGAAGACTACGTTTCGTTTGCGTAGCGAACTTTTATGTAGGATTCAGGTAGGATTCTATTCACCTGGCTAGTTATTTCCGCATTCCGAGTAGGTGAGGACACGGCAAACTCAGTATGGAATGTAAGATGAGCGTAAAATGAGGGTTTGGCTTAGACTTTGAGGAAAAGAAAATTGTTTCATTTTGAATTTCAGAAATAGTAGAACTTTCCATTTCAACATTCAATTACAACGCGGGTTTTAATCTATCTATTGATACTGTGTCTACTTTTCGATACTGAAATATTTTTATCGCGGCTTATAACTGTATAAGGCCCTGCATACGGTGCTTCTTAAGACAATTTAACTCGATCAATACGAAAGAAAGCACACTTGCAAGTCCTTAGATCTTTTGGTAATAAAACGTTCGTAGTTGGGTTTTTCACTGTCGTTGGTCTAATATCTAAGAATATTTTTCAAAGATGGAAAACGAAGTGGAAGTTATCTTCGATTTTTGGAATCTATATAAAATTATTCTGGAAGTAAGAGTTGCTTGCCAAAGGTCATTTCAGCAGTAGATATACGTGATTCTTTTTTTTTCGCGACTATAGTCCTAATAAAATTGAAGGCAAAAATTCTGCCCATACTTTGTTTTCACATTTCAGTGAGTTTTTCAGTCTGTGGAACCGTTCAACTTTGTAATAAGATTGACCGTACCATTTTTTTTAAATACGTGTGGTCATTAGCGACAGTAGTATTTTGATCTTATAAGTTTTCAGGTCGATTTTAAACTTAGATGCGCTAGATTATGGATTTCTAAAAATAAACGTTATCGTAGTATTTTAGGAACTATTGGTCTGTTTATTAAAGAAGCTACAGATGACTTTAATATGATGATTTTAATATTTATTATTTCGTCGTCCGTTTGCTGTCAGATATTGTTGAAGTAGTGATCAATTTGAGAAGATTCATTGAATTAATTTCTGGTTGGCTCAGTCGGTCTGCTATTATGCTTCAATCTCTGAGCATGTGTATTATTTTGTAAAATAAACTAAAGGTTGAATTTCTATGCCAACTATTTGCGCCAGCAATGCTCCAACTCTAGTGTTAGAAGCTTCTGATGTAAAAATTAACTTTGCGTCATTAATTGGAAATGCAAAAGTTTATAAATAGATATTGGCAATTTTCAAATTGCTCTTCTAAATTGTCGGTCCAATTTATAAGTATCTTTACGTTTTTTTTTTTTTTTTTTTGGCCTTGAGTGGCCTTTTAAAACATCATTCAATGGCTAAAAGAATGTCGCTGTATTTTCATTCAATCTACGATAAAACTTTAAGATACCGCGTACTGAGTGACCTGTAATTGTTGTTTTGTTGTTGGCAAGGTAAAATTTTTCAAAAACTCTATTCGTTCATTCGTTGTTTTAAATCCATTTTTCAGAATACTGTGACCCAATAAATTTACTTACTTCCAAAAAAATGACATTTTCTATATTTATAGACAGACCAAATTTGTGCAGGCATGCAAACAGAATTTGCAAATGAGTGGCATGGTCTTCCGCATTACGCGAAAACACTTAAATGTCATCAATATAACAAAAAATAAGGCTAAGCCCTTTCAGAACAGAATTCATGAACTTTTGAAATTTAGATAGTGCATTTCGAAGACCGAAAGGCATTCGAACATATGCATAAAATCCCACAGGTGAAGTAATAGCTGTTTTAGGGACATCGTCAGGAAATGTGAGAATATTGTGACAAGCTTTTACCAGATTTACTGTGCAAAAAATTAACTTGCCACTTAGTTGCTGTGCCATCTTGCAAATTTGGTAATGAATAGCGGCCTGGAGTAGTTTTAGAATTTAATATTCTGTTGTCACCCGTATACATAATTTATTGTTCTTTCTTATAACTACCAAGGCTGAAGCCCATTGGCTGCTTGATACTTTACTAATGCCTGAACTAAACATACTGTTGAATTCTCTACTCACTTCATATAAAACTTTAGGCTGAAGATGGCGAAACTTTTCGCTAATTGGTGCACCTACAGTTTCTATATAATTAACAATATCATGTGGCGGATTTGTTTGATGATACTGTGGTCGCTTACAAATAATAATAATAAATTTTATTTTTTTTATCATTATCATTTATCATTTATCATTTAGTACGGTTATGGTCGCCTTTAAATGTGTATGTCTGTTTATCTATCTTGGCATTTAGCTAAGCAATTATGGGAAACCATAAAAAAACATAAATAAGATAGTTATTACAGAAGACAAAAAATAATACATAAGAATTAACTAAATTTAACAATATTCGTCCCTGGAAAAATGAAATATTGATTCCAGGTGTGTCAAAAGTTTAAAATAAAATATAGACAAATAAAATATTTAATAATAAAATAAAAATAATTAACAATAATCATGCCAGGAAAAATTGAAAATTTATTCCAGGTGTGCCAAGAGTTTAAAAAACAATAAAATTAAGTAAATTAAATAAAATTAATTTCAATTAAAATTAGCCTCCAAGTTGCCTCGAAGAGATCTTGGATTTGTCAATGTTTATAAACTTCTTCAATAAACCACTCGGTATCCAAAAATAATTAATTAATTAATATAATAATCAAAATAATAAAACCGCGGAAAACATCACAACCAGACAAGCATCTAAAAACAAATCATGAAGCGTTCCTGTGCAATTATAATGCATCTTGCAGTCCATAATAACAGGCATCTGAAAGGAAATCTTTTACGGTAGTCTTCCCTGCTTTATTCTGTTACCAATTACTTTTTCCAATACTTTTGAAAAAATTGGCAGGTTTGCAATTGGTCTATAATTTGAAAGTACATGTTGTCTCTTTTTAATGGACTAATTTTTGCATACTTGCAGAGATCAGGAAAAATCCCCTCATTAAGCATGTCATTTGCAATATTGGTTAATGGTTTGTAAACATATTGTTTGTAAACACATTTAGTAATTACATTTTAATTTAAAAAAATGTCAAACTGTATTTATTTTTTAATGTTTTAATAATATTTTCTATTTCCGGCTCAGTTACCTCGTATAGATAGAGAGAATTGTAATAGTAATCTGAGTTAAGACATTCATAGATTTTAATGTCTCACTTGATTTTTTAATTCCTGAAATAATCCAGACTGGACTCTTATATTTTTGCTTACCTTTAAAATGTAAAGCACAGGAGCAATTTAAAATATCCAAAAAGGTCTTAAAAAATAGTTTAAATTTACAATCAACACCTACTTTTTTATAAACAACTGTCCGATCCGCTTCGCTAAGCAAATGTCTGAATTTATTCAAATTATCACTTGATAAAGTTCTTTTTTTGATTTTCGTGAATTGTTTTCCAAAAGCTGCACCAGCACTATCAACTACACTAAAGCAGATCGCTTCATGATCTGAAAAGGGACAAGCTTCGACCCATGAAGAACAATTATCAATATTTGTGAATACATTATCAATTAATGTTTTTGAATTTTTTGTGTATTTACTATCGAATTTGTTACATCTGTCAAAGTCACTTAGTTATGTTCACTTGACCATTTGGCACTTAAAATTGTAGATTTTGGCACCATTTACTATTTTTTTTAAGTTTAAGATCTGGAAGAAGATGCTGAAACGTAAGAAAATCGGCGCCCAAAATAAGTGTTTATACGTCAGCTGCAATAAAATTTCATCGATGGATTTTTCCCAAGTTTAAGTCAAGCAACATTTCTCGACCGCGAATGATTGACCGCGTTGAGTTGGTTTGTTAATTGATGATGATCTCTGGGTTTGGGCGAATTTTGTTGGTAACATGGACACGTCAGAACTACTATCGATTAAAAATTTATTTGATTTTGATTTGGTTTATTTGTTTGATTGTCTTTGGCAAAACCCGCGATGATTGATTGGTTGATTGGGTGGGTAATTAGATTTCCGGGTTGTCCAAAAATGTGCACTCTGCAACACATCAGTGCGCGTTGACGCCAAAATTTGCGTATATGTACCGGCAAATATCGCACTACAATGATTTCTCGGAAGAGCAATGCCTTGAATGACGATGACTATGACCGGGAGATCTCTAACGACTTCTGCTCCTGTCATGTTTGTAATTCAATTTTAACGCCGAAAGTTGACTTTCTAAACTGGCGTTCATGGTCAACAGGTGGCTCATGCTTGGTTCGTTTTTGCATTCGATGGATCTGGAGTATTTGTTGGTGTGTGAGAGTATGAGTTGCTAAAATGCATTGGGGAATTGGTGTATTCATGGTAAGATGACGTTAGCATATTCTTTTTGCTTGTTGGTCCAATTGGAGTTCTAGATTAATAGCAAGGATTTGCACAGTTCGTGTAGGTATATAACCATATACTTTTAAGTTCATCATTTTGGTACGTTGGGCCAACAATACTTTTCATTTTTGTTAAAATCAAACCGGGCTTAAGGTTTGTATCTTTATTGCCGTGCAGGGCCTTTCGTTATTTTTTTCTCCGGCTTTTTCCATGAACTTGAATCAAACATTTCCTAGACTGAATATTTACTTAGACGGAATTGTGGAGGCAATAATATCCCTGATATATAATAGTTCCGAAATCTGTTAATCTTCGGAAATAACTTGGTGAACCTTAAAAATTTGATTAACGGCTGCCAACCATGTATCAGGGTCATTTGAAGTAAATTCCGCCAATGTATATTTTACTAACCTGGGTGATTTCAATGATACCTTGAGGTAGTGAGACCAGTTATCACAACCGAAGTTGAGGCATTATCATTTTCATTTGCCATTTTGGATACGTATTTTTGGAACACTCACAAACACGTGAACTACAGTGAATCCAACACGATTTGTTTTTCTATATTCTAATATCCTGGCAAGATCGCCAATTATTAACCAAGGTTATCTGGTTTATGAACCTCGTGTATTTAATTAATAATTTTATCAATTATTTTTGAATGATTTTTATATCTTGAATGTGAATAATTTATTTTTGATGATTGGAAGATTTTTTATCTGTTAAATTTACTAATTTTTATCTGTAAGCTAATCTATGTACAATTTACTTAAGTAAACATGTTATTTTTACAGATCGATCCCTGTAAACTTAAATCTTTTAATTTTACATATTAAATCTGTAACTTCTACAGATTAGTTATGTAACATTTACACATCTGTAAATAATCAAGAAGTGGGGAATAGGCAATTGTAATGTATCTTACTAATTAAATTTAGAATTATAAATCAATGGATATTAAACACACAAAAATTAATGAAAGAAATCGACGAAAATAAAAAAAATTGATTTTTTTCAAATTGGATTTATTTAAAAGTTATGGCTGTTTGAATATAAAAAAAATCGTATTTTGTATAACTTAAATTAGTTTTTTGAGCTGAAAGAGCTCAAATCATAAAAATTTAATTATTTTGAGATTTTTGAAATTTAATTCTTCTACATCAAAAATATTATCGGAATTAAATTAACTTTGTCTAAAAAATGTTATAAATTGGTATATTAATGGTATATATTAATAGAAAGTAACATTTATTTAAGAAAATAATTGAAAATTTATGATTTAATAATTTAAAATCAATATTTCTTTCTTAAGACTATATATTACTTTCTCTATATATTATTTTAAGATTATAATTCAAAATAAGAACCATTACTCTATCGTGATAGATTCTAAAATTTGAATTTTATGAAAGTATAATTGTTTCAAGAACAACAGTGCTATCAATAGATTCTTCAAGATTCTTCATTGTTCTCGTTTTATTCATGAATACAGTCAACTTCACTTTACTAGTATTACCTAAACACTTAAACCCAATGCGATGTTTTAAGTAAGAAAATTTGCTTTCAGTTTTTAAAAACAATAAGAGAGAAAACGAATTATATAGAATAAAACTAGTTCCATTAACAGTAAGTATCATAAAAAACTCAAAATTATCAATGGATATTGAGATGCAAAGATTAATAATCGAAAATAAGTTCACATAATGACAAAAATTGAGTAATATTTGTCATTAATATCAAAATTATTAAACACCCTACTCGACTACATAGCTTCACAATAAGTTCTTATTTTAGTTATTCCAAAATTTTTAAATTCTTCAATTGGTAATTCACTTTTTAATTCCTGTCACATTTATTCCTTTCTGTTTGCTTATTGCACTTTTTTTAAACTGATTACTGATCCATGTTTTTATTGTATGATCTTTGCGACCATTAAAGCGTGGATACTTTACTCTAAGCTCACGAATTCTCGGTAATGATGGAAGTGTTTTGTTAATAAAATGTTGTTTAAACTCAGGCATAATTATTCGTTTTTCTTCTGCACTCCATGCCTTCTTTTTTGACTTACCTAAAGAGTAATAAAATTATATTAAAATCTGTCTAATAAATTTTCAATTTATTAATTTTAATTAATTTACCAAGTAGTATCAAGAATATAATAAAATAACTTACAGATTTCAGAGTCCATATTCACAGACAGCCAAATCTTAGGAGTAGTCTGCTTACAAATCTGGAAATCGTTATCGAATAGTATTGAACTGTTTGTGCTTAAAGAGCAAGGTAAATATCCGTTAAAAACAACTTTAGTTCCTCTTGGAAGCGTCGACAAAATACATGGTGAATCATTTTTATGCTTCACATCCATCCATAGGAAACTTGCACTTTCGAAGCCATCATATTCCACAAACTCAGTTTGGTCGTTCGTGTAAATATCTTCTTTCTCTAACTAATCATCATTTACAGGACCATGTACAGCATGCAGGAGTTTAGTGACTTGCACAATCGTTTTTGATTTGATTGGTCTATGATAAAAATCCTTATGGATTTTTTCTGAATGGCCCATATGCTTTGTTAGATGTGATAAAGCATTATTAGAAAGTTCAAATTCTACACACTTTGTAGCAACATGCTTTCGCAATTGTGTACCGCGAAGAAGCTCAGGTTTCTCAGCACCACAAGAAACCGAAAGTGCACGCATTACGGCACACAAATTGATAACACGAATTCGGCTATTGACTCCGTTAGGTAAAGCGAACACGATCATTACTGGCGATCACAGCAACATCTCGATGAAGCTTCCCGCGAATTTGAATTCGATTATAATTATCAGCATTTTTTCCACATCTTCGTTTAATGCATTGTATTTTTCTTTGGCTGTTTTTTTTGTCAATGCTTTGTATACGATCCATGTCATTTAGAGTCATATTTTGAACGTCTCACGACGATTAAACACCAACAGATAAGCTGCTACTAGCTTTGGTGCTGTTAACCACATATCTTAATTAAAAACCTTTTCCAATTTCTCAAAATAAACTTTTTTTGTGTTTTAATATAAACTATTAATTTTTCTATATCTTGCATTACAGGTAAAATAATAATTTTTTGTCTCCTCATTCGCTAGCAATTTTATTCACTGCAATACCCATTTCATTATTATAAAATTTTAGGAAGTTGGACACATATTTTTGAAGATCTTCTTTCTCTTTAACCACATACTCTGTTTTCAGTATAACGGCAATCTGTCTTATATATGTGACTATATTTAATGCAACAGCTGGGTTTTCGCAGGAATTTTTCAAGTAATTTATGTTTGCCACTAGTCCAATTGCTTTTATTACGGTTTCAATTTCTATGGGATAAAATAAGCTAACCAGATCTGTTTTTGTAGAATTTATTTGCTTAGCAGCAAAAAAAAATCTGCCTATTAATCTTAACCTGGCTCTTAGCATATTATGTTGGTAGTGGGGTGTGTATTTAATACATAATTTATTGCCACACAGTATTTTGAGCCAGTCATATCTAATTAAACGGACAACACATCTTCTTGTAATACTGGAAATTTAACTAATCTCAGAATGTCATTCAGTGCTATGTATTCTTGATTAAATCGATTTTCCCATGACACAATATACTCGCTGACCTTGTAAAGTGTTTTGTCCACCAGTTTTCTTTCTACATTTTAATATATGTTTTCTGTCATGTACGCAGTTGCTGCTGTTTCGTGCTTTGGTCGACGGCTCACGATTAACTCACCTTTATTATACAATTATCTTGTATTGTGTGTAAATGTTCATTTATTCCTAAGGACTGTGAGTATTTATTTTCGTTCAGATCTTAATCAAGTTTGATATAAATCTTAGAACCCTGATGAAAAATAAATTATTCAAAATAATTGATAATGTTAATTCTTCATGAGAGAAAAATAGAAAATCATTGAAAATATTGACAAAAATTCAAATTTCCTAATTTACAATATTTTTCAATTCGATTTTTTTAATCAGAAAATTTTATTGTGAATTTCATTTCATCCTTAACATCAAAATTTTATAAGAATAACAGCTCATGTTTTGATTTCTTTATAAAGCTGAGTGAGTTTACAATTTATTTAAAAATGTAAAAGTAACTGATATAAAATCTATCGTAAAACCATCCAACAGTCATTCCGTAAAGTTCACTACTATGAAATTTTTCTTACCTTTTACAGTACTCTTAAGCTTTTTCACATCTTCAAGATCACGATGAACTGTTTTCAAATGACGTGGTAATTGGCCAACTATTATTTTATGACAAAATGGACATGAATAATTTTTTTCCATCGCGGAATGTTTGATTGTTGGACTATCAATTTTGAGTTATCGCAAGATCCTTTCTGTGAAGTTAAACTAATTTCCTTTAAGATTCCTAGGTCAAGTTCATGTTGGTTAGTAGGAGTACTGTTATTTTCTTCTTCATTTTCATTTAATGAATTATTGGGCAAAATGTGTCTTGGAGTTTCGACGCTGAGTGCTGTAATTGAAACTTCCGAATCTTCAACAGAACTTGCGACATAACTTGAGGTCATTAAATAAGAATGATCGAATTTATCAGAAATTAAATCACTATTATTAATTTGATATTCCGGTGCAGATAAATGGTTACTAACTGGATCAGTACGTAAAACGATCGGTGATAGTGAATGAGAACCATTACTATCATCCTGATTATTATATCTTACAACATTAACAGTACTACCATCCAGTTGATAAGCCAGTATCGCATTCAGCTCGTCAGAAATCTATAATAAATTATGATTATTGAAAGATATTCTATTATTAATAGATATACGTAAGATAAAAATATTTCACATAATTATTTGTATTAGTATTAGGAAAGTAATTCAATATTTACCTCATAATTTGAAGAGTATCTAAGCATGTCCTTCTCTGAATCATACACTGTTATTATATCACTGGGAAAAAAGTATTATCAATAAAACATTGTTTTTCTGATTCATGGTCTTTTTCTTCTACTTTGTTATCATTTTTTGTTTGCGGAATTCCGGTTCAACTCTTTAGATATATTTTCTATATACTCATGTGATTCGGTCTAAAAATAAGAGTAAAAAATTATTAACTGTCAAAAATTCATATAAAATAAATTTACATAACTTAAATTTTTTCACATACCTGATCTACATCTACAATATCTAACATGCTTAACTTTTACGGATGATAGTTTTTTTGTCATTGTGCGTGTAAAGAATACCTTCATTCAAACTCAGATTCAGTAAAATTAGTTCTTTTAGAATTTACCTGGAACGAAATATTAAATATATTAATAATAGTAAAACTAACTGTATCAAGAAATAAATTAATCCGTTGAAAGTATAAAACTCTATAAATATTTATACAAAATCAATACTTACAAATGAACTAAATAAAAAACTGTGCTTTGATTTTTATTTTCGATTATTAAGCTAATTTAGGACAATCAATGGGATACTTCATGAGAGGATTGTTTTCAAGCAAGTTTTAAATATTTACTATTCTTAAAATCAAACAAGAAAAAGGTGTAGTAAAAAACATGAATAAAAATTCTTACTCCCAATTTATATGTCTGACGTAGTGGCTTGGTAGCTGAACAGTTATTGCTGTTGTTATCTTCAATAATAAACTTATTAAGTGATTCATACACAAATCAAACTGGAAATAGAAAATATGTATTATAGTTAGTAGGTTTTTATTATAAAAGTAACTTCAAATAATTCAATACCTGATTTGATTTTTTAACTGAATCGTGTACATTAATTTCTTGACATCTTTATTGCTCTTGATCAAGACTGAGAGCGAAACAATTCGTTTTGATTTTCTCATTAAAAATTATTTCAAAAGTTGTCTTAATAAGTTGAATAAAAAAATACGAATTCACAAAAAATAGTAGGTAGGTAAGTATAGAAATTTGAATGTTTAATTTTTGATTTAATCTTTTTCATTCATAATGTTTATATATAATTATTAATCTATAAGTCAGTATAACTAGAGAAATCTTTATTTATAAGAATAATAATTTAATATTTTGATAAATATAATTTGAATGTAATATATCAATAATACATGCTACCGAAAATAATAAAGACATTATAGAAGTTACATCCTTTCATATATAAAGGATATACGTATAATTAATATATTTTTATTCATTATTTTATTATTATTATAAATTATTTTTATTTCAAATTATTTTCAATAAATGTTCAAATTCAAATATACACTTTCAGCAAAATGCTTAATAATCATTTATTAGTATGTTACAAATAAATTTGTTAATAAAATTAGGCACGAGGCAGGATGTACAATGAATGACACAATTTTGCAAGCTCATCAATAAAGTTTTCCTTAAAACCATTTTCAATTAATTTAATCAGAGTTGATTTGATCATAACTTGGAATAGTGACTTACTTGTAAAATTGTCTAATTCTTTAAATTTCAAATTGTAAATTTAATTCAATAAAATAAATAAAGTTTTTTTTTATAATTAATATCGACGATCGAACTTAATTGGCGCAGTCGGGTCGGATCTAAGTGAATATCGGGTCAAAATTATCGACATTTTGTGTTATTGGTTGGTAAAAATTTCAAGTGGATATTGGAATTCAATCCAACAACTCAGGGCATATCGAGCAAGTAGTGGTAACACACCGTTCACTGAAACACAACATTCGAGGGAACATCGTACGTTGGTGAATTAATTTCTTTGGTTTCACGGATCAAGAATCTACATTCGACGTTGATATGATGATGATATTTTACATGTAAGTCAAAATAATTATATTTGCTTTGCTTATTGTTTTCCTATCAAATTGCAAAAAATGTTTTCCAATTGATCCAACTCTCCTCAGAATCTCTAGGGAATATAGTGAAACTGGGTTAGGTTTAATTTCGGCAGACCCTTGCCATCTTTTAATAATAATTATATAAATATAAACACACAAATTTTTAAATCAATCTATCAAAAAAAAAAAATAGATATATATTAAATTAAATAAAAAATTAAAATTTTTTAAAATGTCTCAAGATACAATAAATGTTATGGACTTAATTAAAGTAATGGTTCCGTTCGACGGTAAACCAGGAACTGTTAATCGATTTATTAGAAGCATAGACAGAATAATATCTGCACTTGCCGATAAAAACGCAAGCACTGTAGAATTATTTACAGATTTAATTCGAGGTAAAATAGTTGGGAAAGCAGACGAAATTTTAGTATCAGTAGGTGACCCTAGCGATTGGACTACAATTAGATCACATTTAATGACTCAATTTGCTGACAGACGAACACAAGAAACCATTTTAAATAAATTAAATACTGTATGTCAATTAGGCAAAACTTTAGAACAATACTATGCTGAAGTGTCTGATTTACAAACAGCTTTAATAAAGTCAATTGACAGTAGTAAAAGTGAAGATTACAAAAACGGACAAATGGAAGTATATTTAAGTATAGTCTTGAAATCTTTTGTAGCTGGTCTAAACCACGAACTAGGTTACATCGTACGTTCGAATAAACCTACGAATGTCAAAGAAGCGTACGATATCGCACTAAATGAAATAAGTATGCAAAACGCAGTTAAGGATAGAAGTAGATTAGCATCAAATCAAAGACAATTACTAAAACCGAGAACTCAAATGACCACGTCATACACCCAAAACAGACCAAGTACATCAAATAATACTACATACAACAATTCACCTATGTATCATCCTACACACCCACAACGTTCACCACAACAATTCCATAAACCGAACACCTTTCAAAATCCCAACCCTTATAGACCTATACAATATAATAAACCCGTCTTTACACAACCACATAATTCAGCGTCCACATCCAAACCAAACCTACCAAATCCGACACCCATGGACATAAGTGTACAGACTAGACAATCTAACAAACCCATAAATTCAAATAATCAATATTACAAATCAAACAGTAACTCGAACTTTACTAGTAGGGAATTACATAATACAGAACAATATGAATTACCTGGCGATTATGACGAAAATAATTACAATTACGAATATTATGATCCTGAATCACAAACTGACGAAAATTATACTACAGCTGAAATAGACGACGTAAATTTTCAATTACCTTGCCCGAATCAAACGAAAAGTTAGAATTTAATATTCAAGGACATTTTTTACCGTATATCGAAATTAAATCATTCGGACCTCAGACACTAAAATTTTTAATAGATACTGGTTCAAGTAATTGTTTTATCGACCCAAAACATGTCAATAAAGATGACTGTGAAATTATACAGAATATACCTATCAAAACGGCACTAGGCACTTTCGATGCGAATTTAAAAATTAATATACCTTTATTTGATGAATTTAATGAAATTGGTACATTTCCATTTTTTGTTAGAAAATTTCATAATTATTTTGATGGTGCAATAGGAAATGATTAGAAGCCATGCCACTCACCGCAAAAGCTCATAAACAATTTATAACAAAATACGCAGAGCTTCCGATTTTTGAAAAACCATGCTATATGTCACAAAAAACCCTAGTTGAACCAAATACCCGAATTTTCCACAAACTACCTGTAGACAAAGAATCCGGAGATATTTGTATATCAGAAACTCACTTAAACAACGAGTTAATAATACCCGAAGGTTTATACTCAGCTTATAACTGGCACGCTATATTACCTGTTGATAACATTTCAAATATTCAACAAACTATTTTTGTTGATCAACCATTGAAGATTGAACCATTAGAAAATTATGTTGAATTTAATTTGCAAATAGATAATATCGAATCAATACAATCTGATCAAAATATTACTAATTTAATTCGAACCGATCACTTGAACGAAGAAGAAAAATCATTACTTTTAAAACTATGTACAGAATACGACGATTTATTTTTCAAAGAAGGCCAGCACTTGACTTTCACAAACGAAATGAAACATAAAATCCATACAAAAAACGACATACCTGTGTACAGTAAAAACTACAGATATCCTTACATACACAAACAAGAAGTACAAGACCAAATATCAAAAATGTTAGAACAGGGTATAATTAGGCCGAGTTTTTCCGCTTGGAATTCGCCAATTTGGATTGTCCCCAAAAAACTGGACCAGTCAAAAAAGCAAAAATGGCGATTAGTGATAGACTACCGCAAACTAAACGAACAAACTATAGACGATAAATATCCTTTACCTAACATTTCGGAAATTTTAGACAAACTAGGTAGATGTATGTACTTTTCATCCCTTGACTTGGCTTCAGGCTTTCACCAAATAGAAGTCGACCCTAAAGATATTCAAAAAACAGCATTCAGTGTAGACAACGGCCATTACGAGTACGTTCGCATGCCGTTTGGACTTAAGAACGCTCCAAGAACGTTTCAACGTGTCATGGATAACGTTCTGAGGGATCTCATAGGAAAGGACTGTTTAGTATATATAGATGATATAGTTGTATACAGTGTCTCTTCAAGAACACGTTGAAAAATTAACTAGAGTTTTCGAAAAACTAAGACAAGAGAACCTAAAAGTACAATTGGACAAATCCCATTTTATGGCTAAAGAAATTGAATTTTTAGGGCATATAGTATCTAGTGACGGTATCAAGCCAAACCCAAATAAAATTTCGGCAATTAAAAACTATCCATTGCCAAAAACAACTAAAGAAATAAAAGGATTTCTAGGACTTATAGGATACTACCGAAAATTTATACATAATTTAGCAAAAATTACAAAACCACTAACAGCAAAATTAAAAAAGGGTGCAATAATAGATTTTCAACCAGATTACATTCAAGCGTTTGAAAAATGCAAACAACTTTTAATCAACGATCCAATATTGCAATACCCCGATTTTTCAAAAAAATTTAATTTAACAACAGATGCCAGTAACTATACCATTGGTGCTGTACTTTCTCAAGGACCTATAGGGAATGATAAGCCTGTTTGCTACGCTTCTCGAACAAAACTATAGTACTACTGAGAAAGAATTTTTGGCAATTGTCTGGGCCATGCAATATTTTAGACCTTATTTACACGGATCCAAATTTAATAGGTTAACAGATCACCTCCCCTTACAAAATATTTATAAAATGAAAAATACCAACAATAAATTAATGAGAATGAAAGATATTATAGACGGATATGAATTTACACCGATTTACATTAAAGGTAGATCAAATGTTGTTGCTGATGCACTTTCACGCATCCCGGAAATTCATGTTACCGAAAACAGTAGTAATGGCTCAAATGAAACTCAACACAGTGCCGAGGAAGATAATTTGAATCTAATTCCCATTTCAGAAAAATCACTGAACGAATTTACAGAACAAGTTACTTTCAAAATCAATAATAAAATTAGTACACCAAAACGAATTTTAAAAGTGCTATTCAAAACTAAACATAGACAAATATTCTCTTGCAAAAACTTTACTAAGCAAAATTTAATAAATATACTAAAAGAATATTTTTCGCCAAAGAAAACAATAGGTGTATATTGTAGCGATGAAATATTAAAGCTTATCGAAAACATATATACGGAATTCTTATAGATATAGATGTAAAACTCTTTTGGACGATATCGAAAACGAGGATATACAAGACCACTTAATCAAAGATCAACATGACAATAATAACCACCGAGGTATAAATGAAGTTAATTTAGAAATTAAACGTAATAGCTATTTCCCACATTTATAAGAAAAAATCACTAAATATATTAACAATTGCGAAATTTGTCAAATTCAAAAATACGACAGACAACCAATCAAACCTAAATTCGAATTAACTGAAACTGCGAAAAAACCTTTAGACATAGTACATACGGATATATTTCATATCCAAAATCAAAACATAATCACCATAATAGATCAATTTTCTAAATACGCTAACGCATTTATACTCGAGTCAAAAAATTATATTGATGTAATTAGATCATTACGCAAATTTTTTAGTGTACACGGTATACCAAGAAAACTTGTATGTGATCCAGGTCTCGAATTTAGTTCAATGATATTTACTGATTTTTTAAAACAATTTAAAATTGAACTTCATTATACATCGACTGGTAATAGCACAGGTAATTCTCCCATAGAAAGATTCCACTCCACCCTTGCGGAACATTACCGAATTCTGTATGACCAAGATAAGACTAGATTACCACAAGACTTGTTAGACGAAAGCATACTTCATTACAATAATTCAATCCATTCCACAACAAAATTTAAACCATTTGAACTATTCACGGGTAGAACATACACTTTCGATAAAGATATTACACCCAATAATTACCATGAGTACCTCAAAACCTATAATAAACATCAAAAGGAACTATTTAAAAGACAAGAACAAAAAGAGGCACAATTAAAAGCAAAACGACTAGAAAAACTAAACGTTAAGAGGACAGACCCACCGAACATTGAACCAGGTGAAAACGTATTTCGAAAAGGATTAAAATACAATAAATTAAACCCAAAATTTCGGAAATCTTTAGTAACTGAAAACCGACGTATAACTCTAAAATTAGCAAACAACACAAAAATACATAAATCCAAAATTAAAAAGAAACGTTCATTTCAGATTACTCGTCCTCCTAACGAAAACATACTCCCAGAGGATAGAAATAATAGACTTGACGAACACCCAAGGTATGATCCCAATGAAGCTGGGCCAAGCAACGCTCATTAAAGACTATATTAAGCTAATACATATTGTAGATTTAGATGCATATAAGCTGACTATAAATAAAATTGAAAATTCATTAAAAATAGTAAATAACAACGATAACTTAGGTAGTATAAAAGAATTAAGTAATTTGAAATTTACTGAATTGTGCAATAAATTTAAAATGTTATATCCCCACAAAAGGAATAGACGAGGACTAGTTAACGGACTTGGATCAATTATCAAAGGCATTACAGGAAACATGGATGACACAGAAACTTAACGAACATGACTTAAACAATCAATTTAAATCACAAATCACATTAAACCAACAAATGATAGATCGATTTAAGAATATTACAAATTTTATAGATAGTCAACAGGAAACAATTAGTGAAAATTTAAAACTTAATAGTAAAATTATCACAAATAAAATAAGTAGAAGAAGAAAATTTCAGATACATGCAATACCTTTATCAAGTAAATTATAATATAGATATGCTTACTAATCATTTAAATGACATATTAGATTCAATAACACTAGCAAAATTAAACGTTATTTCAAAACAAATTTTACACCCCTCCGAATTTGAATCAATTCATTCTATACTTCAAAATCAATCATTTCATCTTAAAAATACAGAACATATTTATGAATTATTAGAACTTGAAGCTTGTTATCTAGATAACAAAATTATATTCAATGTTAAAATACCTAAGTTTCACAATAGCTCCTTCGAATTCATTCATTCGATACTAACACCTATTAATTCCACAAAACTCATAGATAACCCATATCCTTACATCCTATACAATAAACAGCAAATTTATTATCTGACTGAAAAATGTAAAAAAATTGAACAAAATTTTATCTGCAAAAAATTCCATAAATATGAAAATATCAACGAATCAAGTTGTATTGGAAACATACTGAAAAGCGAAAAAGCTCATTGTGCTCTAACAGAATATACAAAAATACAAACCATATCGCAACCAGAAGAAAATTACATATTGCTAACAAATATACCCAAAACTGATATTCTTACCACTTGTGGGTTCAAAAATAAAATAATCCAGGGAACATTACTACTGCACTACGTTAATTGTTCAATAACAATAAATGGGATCAAGTACACAAACAAATGGAATCAATATTAGGACTCAATATATCTCGTCCCTGTAGCATTTTCCGCAATTAACGCAACAAAAATAATCCAGCCAATAAGCCTGGAAAAATTATCTAATTACCACATAGAAAACTATCATGCTATCGACCTATTGCAAACGAAAGGACAACATAGAGACTACTTGCTGTTTAGTACCGTAACAATACTACTTTTAATCATCTTATATGGAATTAGTAAAATTTTCAAGAAGAAATTTCAACCAAAAGACACAGTCGAAATCAACGATCCTGCCACTGGTTCTGGAGCTCCGACAACTGAGTCCAAATTCAAACTCAATTGGTCGTCGCCCATTTAACGATGGGGGAGTTACATCCTTTCATATATAAAGGATATACGTATAATTAATATATTTTTATTCATTATTTTATTATTATTATAAATTATTTTTATTTCAAATTATTTTCAATAAATGTTCAAATTCAAATATACACTTTCAGCAAAATGCTTAATAATCATTTATTAGTATGTTACAGGATGTACAATGAATGACACAATTTTACAAGCTCATCAATAAAGTTTTCTTTAAAACCATTTTCAATTAATTTAATCAGAGTTGATTTGATCATAACTTGGAACAGTTGACTTACTTGTAAAATTGTCTAATTCTTTAAATTTCAAATTGTAAATTTAATTCAATAAAATAAATAAAGTTTTTTTTTTATAATTAATATCGACGATCGAACTTAATTTAGAAAACGTATATAAATAGTGATACCTTTGGGGATGACAGCTGCTTATTGATTCTTCTGCTGAAATTTGGTTTTTATGATCTAAAATACTTTTCCATTTTTCATCAGGATCATCAATTACCTACGTTATCTTTCAATCCAGTCTAAGAATTAGGAAAGAAAATTATAAATAGTAGTTAAAATATTATTAACTTGTAAAAATATTATTATATTCTAATTTGTGCACTTGGCCATCTGTCATAATTTCTTCACATTTATGACCACCATATATTTGTGTACGGTTGTATTCTTCGCTTGTGTAACAATCAACTGCAATTCTTTCTTGATCGGATGAATCAGGTTGTAGTTCCTTATCAACATCTTTAGTTTTCAAATCATCGGCACCCTTAATCTTATTAAGGCATAACCCTACAACAATAAACGCAAAAAAAGTTTTTGAGAGAACTTCAATTCTCTAATTAAATAATTTTGATAGTTATAATTATCAGTTATGGGTATTATATTTAATTCAAGTACAGACTTTATAGTCAAAATGACCTTAACACTCACTTTTGTTAGAAACGTCAAATATGTTATGTTTATCATTGCAGACTATTTCTAAGTTTAGATCTTGATCAATCAGGGCATTTAAATTTGATCTTTGTTTTTCATCTGAATCAGACTAAAGATTTTAACATCATGTTTCAATTTTTTTGAAGAGTTTGCACTCAGAAGAGCTCGTATCAGTCGAACTTTGGGCAATCCATCATTCAATTGATTGCAGATCCGGATCAGGTCAGAGTATTGACCTAAAATGATTTCCAACTAAAATTAATGGTTAAAAAAGATTTTATTTATTTCTAGAATAAAATTATATTATGTTTTATGATTTGGCTTTAGTTTTACTTACTATTTAATAGTCAGGGTCAACTTTTTCAAGATGGAATACAATTATTTATTATAACATTTTCAACGAAATAGTTCATATACATTCATTCTGCTTCAATAATTATATTATACAAAAGATAAATTTATTAATTCTATTTGTATTCTGATTAGATTTCTCAAATATATATTAATTATTAATTTTGTATTTAATCGATGGATTTCAGAGTTCATGAAGTGAACTTGTTAAAGACATGTCTCGTACTGTACTTGTTGCATGCTTCAGTGTTAAGTACGCAACGGTTACTCTAGTAATTTTTGTGTGTATAGTGGGGGCGTTCCGTTGGACGTGTTATTAACATATTCAGTTTCTTATTCTGCCACTGGTGGCGTAACATTATGTTATTTTGATTCAGACACTTACTGTTAGACGCGACTACTTCAGTATACCGTGTCATATATTCATATTTTCTCTTGACTGAGTATCGCTTTGAAATCGGATTAAATAGTAAATTATACATTTTTAGCAATTAAATCAACACATTTCGAATAATCAATAATAGTATCAATCGCCCACAAAATGGCTCCGAGTAACACAATTACACAAAAGACCGAATGCTTTTACAGTCTTCAATAACATTGTTGCCAGATTAGTTTTTCTAAAACCCGCCAATGAGCGACCTGAAGTAGACCAACAGTAGCCCAATCACGGATGGTAATTAGGTATAAAATATTCCAACGATTAATTTTTTAAATATAATTAACTATATAACAGAGTATAGTACATATTTATAACGATTAGGTATGCATTGATTTGTTATATTCACCGATAGATGGCTCTACGAGCATAATAGGTATTTTATTATAAAATACATGTTATGCACATAGAGTCATCTATCGGTGAATATAAAAAACCAACACATATCTGGGCGTTATGCATATGTAACGCTTAAACCCTCTAGAGGAGTAATTCAAACTACCAAAATATAGAATTCGGATATTTATATACAAATGATGTTCTATTAGGTATTCTGCATTCTTTGTGATAGACAAATTGACACAAATTAAATTTTTTATCAACTCATTTTACATTATGTGAATAAATTGAACATAAATATTTAGAAAAAAATATTACTTAAAATATTATTAAAATTTCATTGAATTCAATATGTTCATTATCAACATTAACTATTTTTTTAAAAAGTTGTTGAAAAATTGAATTTATGTTATTGCAATAATTAAGAAAGGCGGACCTATAGTAAAAGTTAATTAGAATTAACTTATAAGTAACATTTTTAATTAGTGAATAATTTAAATTACTCAAAAATTAATGAATTGTATAAAAAAAGTAAAAGATTTTAATTTCATGAAACTTCAATAATTAATATAATTTTACCACACAGAGAGGGTTATTTTGAATTAAAAATCATAATGTTCATTAAGAACAATTGGATATATTTTTATTAATACGAAAACTTTATTTATTTCTCGATTGAAACCGAATCAAAATAAAAAGTTCATTTTGATCAACTTACTTTTTCGGTAAATCATTAAAAATTAAAATTAATAAATAAAAATGGAATCGTCCATAAAAACTTTTAAAAATACTTTATTAAAGATATAAATTCATATAAAATAATTAGATATTTCTTTAAATTTTTATAGTCAATATTAAAAATTGCTGTTTATCGTTTGAATTTATTGTGTAATATTAGAACCCAACTTTTATCAGTTTATGCTGTGATTCAATTTAAGATTTTTTCTGCTGGCAGTCTTAAAACAGCTTTCCTCTTTTAATTAGCCATGAATATACATTTTTTTCTTTTAAATTTATTTTTAAAATAGTGTATAAATACTGAAACAATGATTGAAAAACTCACTCTCAAATATTATATTATTTTATACAATTAGTCAATTACAAATCAATTTTGTTTTTACTTTCTCTTTACGCAGAAAATTGTAAATTATTTAATTAAAAGTAGATAGTATGATATGTAACTCAATTT
The DNA here is from genome assembly GCF_905475395.1 of Chrysoperla carnea. NCBI lineage: Eukaryota > Metazoa > Arthropoda > Insecta > Neuroptera > Chrysopidae > Chrysoperla > Chrysoperla carnea. Next base: position 5,565,536 of record NC_058342.1, on the reverse strand, counting down.
TTTAAGTAGGTTAATATTTCAATTTAAATTTACAAGCATAAAAGCCGTATGTCTTTTAAATATGAAATATGTCTTTTAAATATGAAATGTCAGTCTTAGAATTCATTTGCACGTTGGTTTTATTTTACTTTGTTTCAGTCTCTTTAAGAATAATTTTATACTCATATTCTGATCATTTAATGAGCGATAATTTATTGTCTAGAAGCGAGATGTAGTTTAAAATAATGTCAACGATTTTTTTAATCAATATTAACACAATCATTACACATAGATATCAAATGCCTTTGGCACATTGGCTTCTCACATTTGCAGCAGAAGGTACGAACTTTCTTGTCAGCTTTGCGAGGACAAACAATACATCTAACAGGTTTATTTGTTATTTTGTTGATAGTTTTAGGTGCACATTTCATGGACAAATAATTCTCAGCGTCTTCACGTAAATCTCTTGATAAATATTGACAAGTAGATCGGCTTTTCATTTGGTTATGGACAAGAGCTAAACCAAGGTGTTTTAGAAAGTCTTTACGAGATAACGTTTGGTTATCCATAGTGTGATGAATAAACGAAGCTATTTAGACACGCAATATCAATAATAAAATACCAGAATTTTAATAATATCTGTTTGATTTGTCAAACATGGAATATTTATTTAAAAGCTCATCAGTAGTAAAATCATGAAGATTTTCTACTATATTGTGGAATAAAATGTTAAAATCACTTTGAATAACGTTAGCTTTTGTGCAACTTCCATCCAATGCAATATTAGTGCCTTCATCATATGATTAAATTACATTTTTTAGAGCATTTTGATGACCGATAGAATTGTTTTCAGAATTATTAAACTCTTTACTATCGTAAAATACTAAATCTGATACATAATAATATTTTGAATCCATAGAATAATAAATAATAAAGCCTGAAGATTTGTCTATCCCTTTTATCTGCCTGTCAGACTTCATTATATGGTTCAAATATTTTTTACTGATAGTGATGTTAGAACCTAACTCGAAAAATTCTATCAACAATTTTGAATGAATGTTCTTATAATCACATCAATTTTATTCCAGTTGTTATCTTCGTTAACTATTTCACACTTCCTCGAAACAGTAAAGTGAAGCTATTTTAAAAGAAATTTGAATCTTCGCAAATTCATGGTTAGTCTAAAGACTTCTGTTCCAAGTCCACCTTTTTCCACAAATCGTATAATTTTAAGTTGTACTTGAGCAATCCAGCAATTATCAAGAGACCGATAAAAACTTTAATCTCCTCAAGATCAGTTTTTTGGCAATCTCTTTATTTATTTTGGCGAAGCGTTCTCTTGAAAAATTTTTGCGAACGACTGGTATATGTGTGTTAGTGCAGTTTGCTGCTGCTGTTAACATTTTTTCACTCATAAATAACATAAAGGAAACAACAACATATTTTTTTAAGTAAGTTAATATTTATTAATATCGTAGCATAAAAGATTATTATTTCGAGCTGATTGTAAATTTTTGCTATTTTCACTTAAATCCGGCGTAAAATGCAAAACTTGATCAAATTTTTCTAAAAATTCTTCCCTATCGCCATTATAACCTTCGCTGTCCGAATCTCTCCAATCGTATTAAGTTTAACGTCTTCAATTAATAATTTTTCCAAGCCTTCGGCATTTAACATTTTAGCTGCCTGAGGGCAAAAATAATTAAAACGCTATATTTTCACTCAATTACAAGTTAATAAGTTTTCTAAGATCTTTTATGCTTACCATATTTTGACTCAGGTTAATCTGAATAGTAACTCAATCTCCAATACTGAAATATAATACAAATAACTTTAAATGCTCAGAGTTTATAAATAACTTGAATGTATTACAATTAAAAATTGTTGATTTGCAAAATAATATAAATATTAATCCATACACGTGTCAATATAATCCAGAACATACATGCTTACACAAGCTAAGTGCAGAAACTATATCAGTAAAATACCGATATATTCTCTGCTAAGTGTTTCTTTCCGATAGTCACAGATGTCACTCTATCGGTTTGCTGGAAAAACATTGCAACAGCAATGAGATACTGTGCATAATTAGTTGGAATTGAACATAGGAAAAATTGTCACGTGGGATTTTGACTAATTCTAAACATTCATTAACTTAAACTCTTAAGCGTACAAAATTATTAATTCTATACCACTGTTGGAATAATTTATTTACAAAGAACACTGATTGTGTTAAGTAAAACATATCTGCTATTGCAACTGAACTAAAACAGACCGGAAAAAAGGTATTCTATAAGATATTATAAAAATTAAAGCAATCTCACCAAATGGTATAAAAATTAGTTAAAATTTAATAAAACTTCAAAAAATGCTATGAAGTTTAAATAAATTTTATAAAATTTTATATAATTTTATATTGTTCGAGAAATTCGAAATAATTTTGTTAAGTTTAGAAAATTCGAAAATATGTAATAAAATTTAAATAATATTTGTAAAATTTGGAGAAATCTTATAAAATCTAAAAAAATTTTATACAATTAAAAAAAATTTTATGAAATTTGAAAAAAAGATATAAATTTTGTCATTAAAATTCTATGAAAATTAGTATAATTTCATTCTTCGACGTACTACAAAGACTTTTCAGAAAATTGTAATATAACTGATAAAATTTTTACAAGCAAAGTAACATGTTGATTCTCGTTTGATTTCTCAGTAAATTTATAAATTTTTCTTTTAAAAGCTGTTCCCTAACCACTTTCTATGACATTAAACGATGAAAAAGACTCATGTCTTGAATTACCGTAATGTAAAAATATTTATTAGAAAACCTTTAAATTTTTTTTAAATATTCAATGCCACCACAACTTCTGCTTTTGGATAACAGAACAATCAGTAAATTTTATTTTTAACTTACCTTTGCGTTGCGTGGAACCGCTCCTACTATATTTCAAGTCGCTGTAATATAGTTTTATCGCCTTCATGATGGATCTGATGCTTGGAAATAAATTTTATATACATTAAATAAAATATGTAATAAAGCGGAAAAAATGAAAATTTCTTAATCCTGACGAAAGTATCATAAATACGCAAAAATACTGATAAACGTTTTTTGTTGAAAATAAAATTCCCTGAAACTTTTGTTTGAAATGTTTTCCACTATTTCCAATAGATAACCCATATCATGGATTAATAGAGCAGGAATTTCGATTCACTTGCAGCCTCCGACCAAGTATCAAACATGACAGAACTATGTTTGGGAGATTCATTTGTTTTAAAAAAAATAATATTACTTTTGAATCAAAAATTTTTTGATGATTTTAATATGGCAAAAAAATGATCTTGTCAATTTTGTTATCGATATTAGTTACAGGTTGAATATTGTAATTTTTTTATATCCGTGCAATATATCTTGATAATAAGCTTTCGTGAAATAGACACTTAGTTGACCCATTTTAAATTATCGAAAATTATAAGTAATATTGTTACAAAAGTGGAAAAGAGTAAAGAATTTCTTGTAAATAATCCAGCGATAAAAACTGAATTAATACCCCTTATATCCTTAAATCCTTATACCCTATACTCCACGCGATAATTCGATAATTATTCAAAAATTGCAATAATTAGGTATACATTGCAGAAATTATTGCATACTTGGTTTTCATGCAGTACCAAATGGCAATATATATATATATATATTATATCTTTCAGATTTGACTGCTACTGTCGCTGAAGGCGCAGCTTTAGCTTGTTGGGGAGCGAGGGTAAATCCTGTAAGCTTCTGGGAGCGGCGGGGTGAAGCGGATTTGAATTACATAATTTTAAGCCGGCATTCTGTCTTTGAACCAGTTTCAGCACGCATATTTACATAGAAGTGTCATGATACAACATATGTTTAAAATGTTAGATAAACAAAGTTCTTTGTATGTCAATCCAACAAGCATGAATATAAGCATTTTATTAACAAACAGACTTTTTTGTTATAATAAAAATTTTTTTATAACTGATGACAGTTAATTTGGTAAAAATGTCGAGTTAGTGATTTTATTTAAAAAAAAAAAAATATATATGTTCACAGTATCTTTTGTTATACGCCACCAATGAGGAATTTTTTGCAGCATTTACAACTGCAACAAATTTTTACGGTAAACATCAATGTTAGATATTAGAGCAACGTTGGTATAAACTGGATATAAGAAGAATGTTTTCCAAAATTTAAATTATATAATTCAGAGTACTAGCAATAAATATTTAAATAATTATTTTCTGTTCTTACAGTATCAACCTATAGCACTTCTGTACAAACTCCGATCCGTGCAAAATATTTTATTTAATGAAGTTGATGTTTTATTGGCAGCGGGGAGAAGGAGTAACAGTAGGATTCATAATCATCAGAAGACTTACCGAAATTACCGAAGAATCATTTCGAATGACAATGGTAAAACGAAACACAAGACGTACCAAAATGACTTGAGCCATGGCATCATGCAACAAAATTAATGTATATTTTATATATATTATATTTATGTCCTATGATCCCGAGGGGGACGAAGGGCCTCTAAGGTTTCAATAGTGGTTGGGAATTTAAGGTAGGACGAGCAATTAACACACCGCTACCCAATCTTGCTGGTGGGGCTGCCATCTTAAGGCCTGTAAGCTTGCCTGTGTGTGTGCAATACCCCGCCTGACTGGGGGTGTGGCTGCTAGCAAGAGAGTCTTGTTGCCAAACCTAGGTCAGCAACTCGCACCGATTACCAACCAAGCTGAGAGGGCCAGGATCCGGGTTGCCCAGACTGCCCTTCCCAGCCCTCCTCATCTAGTTTTTCCTGTAGACCGATACAGTTGTCCGGGATTTGGTAGCTTGGAACCATAGATGAGAGTTGGAATAGAATGTGGTGACCAGTCTCCTCCACCACTGACATATGTCACTGCGGTCGTTTTGGATAAAACTACAGACTACTCCCATACAACCCAGAAATTAACGTAATGGATATATATACTAGTGGTAGATCAAGTGACCATGGCATTATTTGTTTCAATCCACATTAGATTAAAACTAAAGTATAACAGCTGATTGTTGGGTAAAACTTTGTTGTTGGTTTTAAATAAAGAAATCGTTTGTACAAATGAAATTGTGTAATGACCAAGAAGAAAATTACAGAAATTATGGAATATTTATGATCATGCCGAACGTCCAACCGCTATCTCGTTTATAAAATTTCATAAGTTTCGTCAACAAATAGCTTTTCAAATGATAAAAGTAATTAGTTTTTGTTTGTAATTAATAATTTAAATAAAAAAATCTTTATTGACACTATCAGTCGTTATTTTTATTTATTTTCTACAATCCAAAAAACCCAAAATATTTCTTTAAGAAAACATGAATTTAATCTAAAATCCAAGTCAACATCTAGTGGAAATATTGATTCGAAAAAAGTTGCCTTTATCAAAATAAGAAATATTTCATGCAACTGTCGAAAAAAAGTATGCAGCAAGACACATTTTGTTAAAAACCAAAAAAATGGATTGTTGGGTTTGATTTGAACCATCCTCTTTCAACAGACTTTTTTTTAAACAAATCATAAAAGAGAATTTATTAATACAGCAACTATTAAGATATCATGAATTAAATCGAACACCTAGTTAATGGATATTTGTAAACAAACAAAGTGAGGTTGAATTTGAAAAGTTGTCGGATAAACAAATTTCTTTGAAGTAGAACAGTCAGGCCGGTCCTGACGTAAACTTCCAGATTTTGTCGGTATCCTCTTGTATCGAGTGGCACTGCAGTCACTCAAACACATTGGGAAGTTTGCAATGTAATGGCTCTCATATCGGATAATTGCTCCTATTTTGGCTAATGATTAATGTCGCAGCATATGACTTAGCAAACGAATTTCGGCTAATGGCTCGAAATAAGTACGTGGCGCTGCGATCGCTTAAAATGGTTTATATCTCAGATAATGGCTGATGCCGCTGTAGTCGCCTAAGCTTTAGGGCGACGAGGGTATAATAGTGTCGTATTACTTATTTTATTGAAAAAAATATTATATGACATACGGCCACATGTTTTGAATTCCTTTATTTGAAGCCGGAATGCTTTGAAAAGGTTTTTGAACTAGTTTCATTATGCATAGTCACTTAACACTGTCATATTCCATCATCTGCATTTGCTTAATCATTTAATTTTATAAAAAAAAAAGCATGCTTCAGCATAGGTTTGAAATTGCAGGTTAAGCAAATTTCTTTCTTTGTCATTTTAATTAATATGATCAAAAACAAACGTGATAGCATATCACATAGGTTTCAATTGTTGATTACGCAAATTTCTTAAACAGGTCTCTTCGAAATATTACATTATAACCATGATTTAATGTTTCAAGTCTGCATTTTTTTTAAATAATGAATTCAAAAAGTCTTCCTTATTTTATAAATGCACATATAATTAAATGAAAAGTATCAGATTACAAGAATGTTATATGTTGTCTTCCTCAACCGTCCACTATCAAATTTTATTAATGTTAATAAAATAAATATTAATAGAGCTAATTTCAGCTGTTTCAAGTATTACTGATATAATTCAACAATTCGTTGGTTTGTTACTACCTGTGCGATGGTCCAAACTTATACACCGCACTTGTGAGTTCATAACTTCTCGAAGGACCGTTGAAATAAAAATTAAAGAAAACACAATGTTAAGAATTTTGAAAACTTATATTATCTTCTTAACTCAACTGATAATTCTGGTTAACAATTTTTATAAAACTTTATACAGCTTTTATTTCTAATAACCTTTTATTATTAACAACTCAAATGGTTTTTAAACTTAAAATTAAACAACTTATATAACATTTTTGAATAACAAAATTTGCAAAAACAAGGCTGAAGCGGGGGCATCATAGCGTTGAACCTTGCTTTTGCAAACTTATAAATATTGACATAATTCATTGAGATGGCAGTAGTGACATGATTTTGCCCATCTCAATGATTATGCTACAGAGTGACCCAACATACTCCCCCCATTGAAATGTTTAACATTTCAATCAACAGGAAGAGGACACACCTTTGTAATTGGACGAACATATGAACTGCCGTCTTTAGTTTTAAGCCGTATGGAGCGAACAAGCCCGTCACGACTTTTTATAACCTCCATTACTTTAGCTAAAGGCCAGTGTGATGGAGGAGCATTATCGTCCTTAATTAATACCAAAGTGTCCTCTTTTATATTTGGGGTCTTCTGGAGCCACTTGGACCTCTGTTGTAGAGTATTTAGGTATTCACTACCCCATCTCTTCCAGAATGTTTGCTTTATATGGATGATCTGATTCCAAAACGTTAATTTATCGATTGGGGTATCAGAAACATCATTTTCTGGTAAGGAGATGAAGGAATCATTTATTAAAAAGTGTCCTGGGGTTAAACAATCAAAATTGCTAGGATCACTTGACAGTGGACAGAGTGGTCTGGAATTTATAATACCTTCAATTTCACACAGGATTGTATTTAATTCTTCGTAGGTAAGATTAGTTTTACCAACTAGCCGTTTTAAGTGAAATTTGACCATCCTAATACCCGATTCCCATAAACCCCCCCAGTTTGGGGAGAAGGGTGGTATAAAGTTCCAGTCCACTCCCTCCTTTAACATAGTTTCATGAATGGTTGAGACACTTGCCTTTTCATTAAACAATCTATATAATTCATTGAGCTCGTTATTTGCTCCACGAAAATTTGTCCCATTGTCACTAAATATTTTTTGACATCTACCTCTTCGTGCAATGAATCTCTTCAAAGCATTTAAAAAAGTTTTAGTAGACATATCAGAAACTAGCTCTAAATGTAAAGCCTTAGTTACCATGCACACAAACAAACATATGTAACCTTTCGTTATTAACGGTTTCCTAACGCGACTCTGCTTGACCGCTATAGGTCCTCCATAATCGAGTCCTACATGTAAAAACGGTCGTACCGGAGATACACGTACTGAAGGAAGATCAGCCATAATTTGAGTAGAGGAAGATGCTGCGAATCGAAAGCATCGAACACATTTATGTATGACTTGCCGCACTACACTACGCCCATTTATTAACCACACTCTATTTCGAAGTGACGCCAATGTCAATTGAGCACCTGCATGCAACAATTTTTCATGCTCCCAGACTATTAACAGCTTAGTAATGTGACTATTGGGCGGAATAATCATAGGAAACTTTTGGCTTGTGTTAATAATGGAGCAGTAGTTTAATCTACCACCTACCCTTAAAATACCCTCTTTATCAATAAAGGGATTTAAAAATTTTAATTTACTTGATTTTAAATTAGTTACATAATTAGGATCGTCTTTTACTTTATTTAACAACATTATTTCATTTGAGAAATATTCTTGTTGAACGATTCTAAAAATACCGTTAAAAGATTCGGTTAATTCCGAAACTTTAAGAAATTCAGATCGCCTACAACCTTTATTGACGAGTTTTGCATTAAAACAAAAACGTAAAACGTACGCAAAACTTCTTTGTAGACGATAGAAACAAGAGAATGTTTCAAACCACATCAAAAAGTCATTATCGCCTAAAGTCGGTATCGCCTCTGGCGGGTCCGGAATATCATTTATATTTCCACCAGTGGGCCAAAATTTTTTATCTAATGCCAACCACGTAGGTCCATTCCACCAAAGTTCGTGGGCACCTAACAAACTAGGATCTATGCCCCTAGAAACAACATCAGCAGGATTTTCGGATGAAATAACGTGATTCCAATGATCCCCTGGACATAACTCTTGGATTTCAGAGACTCTGTTGGCTACGAACACATTCCAACGAGAAGCTTCTGAACGAATCCATGCCAAAGCAATCATAGAATCAGTCCAAAAGTATGCCTGCTCTATTTTAACAGTTAATGCTTGACGAACAGTTTTCATGAATCGAGCTGAAAGTACGCACGCGCACAGCTCAAGTCGTGGCAGTGAAATAGGTTTAATCGGAGCTACGCGAGACTTTGCACAAATCAATCTCACGAGAGAGTACCCGTTACTGTCCACAGATTTCAAGTAAATAGCGCAACCGTAAGCTTTGGTAGAGCTATCACTAAAACCATGTAGTTCAAACCTGACTGCATGTGAAATCAAAATTAAACGAGGAATAGTGAGTTTCCGTAGTTCGAACAATTTACCCTTAAGAGGAATCCACAATTCAAGAATATCATTTGGAACTTTATCGTCCCATTCCACATTTGAACGCCAAATCATTTGCATTATAATTTTGGCGGATACACAAGCTGGAGCCATTAATCCGAGAGGATCGAATAGTTTGGCTATACTTGATAAGATTTCACGCTTTGTGACCTTTGATTCCATTAAATCATCTGGTACCAATATTTGAAACGCGTCAATACCAGGGTTCCAAACCAATCCGAGAGTCTTGATTGACGAACATCCATCAGAAAATTGGAATGAACACTTTTCACGGTTCTCTTCCGGAATTCTGTCAAGCACATTTTCATAATTCGAGTACCACTTATGGAGCTTGAAGTCCTCAGCACCCGTTAAAATGTCATCAACATATGAATTTAGCTCAATAGCTCGAGATGCCAGACGGAAAGAACTTCCTTCATCTTCAACTAATTTTAAGAGGCATCTTGTTGCTAAGAAACTGGCAGACGCAGTGCCGTATGTAACTCTACTCAGTTGTAAACATCGGATATTTTCTTCCGGTGAATCTCGCCATAATATACGTTGAAGGCTCTGAAAATTATCTTTTACCTTTATTTGCCTATACATCATAGCTATGTCTGATATAATCGCAACGATAAAACAACGAAATCGTATAAGAACGGTTAGTAAGTCAGGCTGAACCACTGGTCCAACTAACATGATATCATTTAGGCTTACACCTGTTGATGAAGGAGCAGACGCGTTGAAAAATACACGCAGTTTCGTGGTTGAGCTGCTATCTTTCAAGACAGCATGATGCGGCATGTAGTATTCATGTTTGTCAGATAAATGTTCCGGAAAACGCTTAATTTCCGTTCCATGCCCAAAGGACAAAAATTCATTTATAAAAGTTTTATATTTTTCGAAAAACTCAGGGTTTTTGGCGAACTTTCTCTCTAATGACAAGAAGCAACGATAGGCAAAATTATAAGAATCACCCAAAGTGTTAATTCTATCCATAAAAATAGGTAAATCTACTTCGTATCTACCATCTGAATCACGAGATACAGATTCAAGAAATAATTTTTCACAAAGTTTTTCCTCAGCCGAACGTATTGGCTTTGAGGAATATTCTTCCAGCTTCCAAAAACCGGTCATTATTTCATTTATATTATTTGTAGTAGTCACCAATGAAGTGAAAGTGTTTTCATTTACAGAATTGAATTCTTTCTGTAGATTTATATTACCGCCTAGAATCCAACCAAGGCTAGTATTTTGTAAAGTAGGGCTATTTTGGCCCAAATCAATTTTACCTTTTTTCAAAAGTTTGTAAAATATATATATATATAAAATATATATATCTATAGGCCCAGACAAATTAAAGTTTGGATCGGCCAAATTAATAAAAGATGGCCACTTAATAAGCTGCTTTTTGAAGCTACGTTTCGGCAAATTATCCGTAATATTTTCCAAAACACCAAATTCTGCTTTAAATTGAAAGTTGGTGGTTCTAGATTCTATGTTCAAAGAAACAACAGAATTAACAGGAGTATTACTACCTCCTACACCCATAACCAACCAATTTGTATGCCTTACTGGAATATCCAATTTTTTCAAAACTATAGCAGACACAAAATTACGCTCACTCGCGCTATCGAGTAAAGCGCGACATGTTAATTTGCTACCATTATCGGCAACAACGTTTACTATTGCAGTAGAAAGCAATATTGTATGTTGCTGATAATTATTAACTTTGCTAATAAACGAAGAGCATGATGCAATACCTTCTTGCGGTTCAGGACGACTGATCGTATTTGTAGACAATACATCCGAAGAAGTATCTACTTGACCCTGAGATTCTTTTCGCTCATTAAGTTGATTCGGTACACCATGCAGTGACCAATGATGATTTTGAAGACAACGTTTACAGACACTTTGGGGACATTTTTCCGTTTGGTGATTGCTGTTCAAACAGTTGAAACATAATTGTTTGCTTTTAACAAATTGTCGCCGACGCTTCACGTCAAGCTTTAAATATTTGTAGCATTTCACCAAAGAATGTGGTCGTGAGCAATATGGGCAACGGTTTAAATTCGAGTTGCTTTGAGGTTCTATGGTAGTACAAGAAATACTTTTCTTTTCATGTTTAGATGCATTATGTAATTTTGGTGAATAATCCTGTGACAATATTTCCCATGCTTGACAACGTTGATTCAAAAATTCGATAAATGAATCAATAGTAGGAAATTCATCATGTTTTCTTTTCAATTCAAGTTCACGATGAGATTCAAAGTCAAGTTTTTGGGACAACAAATACACCAAGAATACGTCAAAAAGGCTAGACAACTCCAGAGACTTTAACGCATTGTAATGCTGTGTAAAATCATTTACAAAAGCACGCAATCCAATGCCTGACGTTTTATTCACCTTTTGCAAATCGAATATGCCTTTTAAATGACTATTCGCGATAAGCACCTTGTTATCAAATCGCTTAACCATAGTATCCCAAGCTTTTGAATAATTAGCATCCGAACATTCGATGATTATGCTACAGAGTGACCCAACACTACCACTTAGTTAAACAGCTTCTGTACGTTTTTTGGACACCAAATATTTTTTTAACCTTTATAGATGACTAATCGCGAAAATCACATAATTAAGCGATAAGTGAATCATTTTAAAATATCATACCGTTTCGAATAGAAATAAACTTGATTTTGTTTCAGGCTTTTTACGAGGCAGTATGGAAATGACGAAAAAAATGGAGAAAGCTTTGAAGATTATTAAGATGATGGAGGAAGCAGACCGATGGCTGACTTTGAATAAGAGAAATTCACGTCTATTCAAGAAAATACTGTTGGCAAAAAGAAAAATCCTCTGCGTCTTGAAGCAAATATTGGGTTATGTAAATCATACCAGCGACAACTTCACCAATTACGATTGAAGTTCATCAAACAACGTGTGGTTTGAAGGATAAACATCACAATACTCATTTAATTTGGTAATTAATCGAATCAAGGCAGAGTGAAGAATGGCATGGTATCAATAGGGATTATAAGGATCTAAATGTATTTTTCAAACAGGTATTTCCAATGTTTCGACAAAACGTTCTACGTGAGTTGTTTGATCACCCCATCAAAGTTAGAAAATTAATATTTTTAAATTAATTAATATAATTTTATAAAATATTAAATTTTGTTTCAGATGTATACTGTTTTCATACGTAATTTTTGCCAACTCTATACATATCATTAAATTTTCTTTGGGTAAAGGACATATATTTCTAATTAATCGCATTGTTTGAGATCCGTTTAGTGGGGGTTTAGACGAAATGTCTGAAACAATAGCAGGAGAAAAATCATTTTCATTTGATTATTCAAAGGGTATATTTCCGCACATTGAAACCCAGCCGTTATTTTAGCTATGGTTGCTGATGCTAATGGCGCAAGTCCTTACTTTTTCACCCAGATATCTGCAGCAGCATTAAATTTAAAATGGCCCAAAAACTGATCTAAACAACTATTGAAGCTTATGTAATGTATGTGGAGAAAAGGATAATATTGAAATGAAATTTTACCTGCAACACTTAATAATAGGAAGACTTATGTGAGAGCAATGAGTGTCCAATATTGCTAATAAACGATTATCTAGACTTGGTTTTATATATTTAACGAAATGTTGCATGTTGAAAATCTTGTTCCTCTTGTTCTTATTTCTGGGGAAAACAAAAAATAGCGGTACATAGTTTACAATTGCATTTACAACCAAACACACTGTGATTTATGTACCAAGTTCTTTTAAAGTAATTGATCCAACTTGCTTTGCCCCTCTTTCGGCTAAAACCTTGCGTGGTTTATGAGTTGTAGTTACCCCTGTTTCATCAATATTATATTTTTTGCGGTGCAAAATTCCAAAGGTCAAATAATGAACCCAGATTGGTATAAAATTTATGAACATTGGGTTTATTAAAGTTCATGGCACGAGCCAGGAATGTTCTGGACTTCTTACCGATGAGAAGGATTTCTTCGCATAAAAACTTTAAGCCAATCCACACTTGTCATTTCTAATTCGTTCCATTTGGCACAAAAATTTTATTTGTTTTACCTGGCAAAATCATATGCTAGTTTACATAAATATTTTGTTGTGAAACCAAAATGTAATTTCAAAGCAGAAGTACAATATTCAACCATTTTTTTCTCTTGTGCAGCGGTAAAAACCTGGTTATGTGGATTATATTATGTACGTAGAGAATCAATTTGCTCATTCTTTTTAACACAGCTTGTAAACGTCGTATTACACATACTATAATCTTTGGCAACGAGTTGAACAGTTGAACAGGCTCTTTTCCATGTTAAATACGTTTAATTACAGTAATATATGTGGCTTTGGAAATAGTCGATTTATTTGTACTGTTAGTTTTTTTGTACACCATAATTGGTTATTCTAAAACAAGAAAAAGCAGCAAAATGTATTAAAATATTTAATAATAAAGTATTTTATTTAATTAATAATAAAATTATTTAAGTGTGTCAAAAATAATAAACTATTTCATGTTACATTCGTAACTTTTTCATATTGTTATGAAATATTATAAACAAATATTTTATTTAATTATCTTATATATTTAAACGAGCAATTCTTGTATATATATATATATATATATATATATATATATATATATATATATATATATATATATATATATATATCAACGATCTTGGAAATGGCTCCAACGATTTTCATGAAAATGAGTATGTAGGGGTTTTTTGGGGCGATAAGTCGATCTAGCTAGGTTTCATTTATCAGAAATGTCCTTTTATCCGTCTTTTCATGAAAAATTCATCAGACATCTATTGGTGTATAACGTAGTTAATGAAATACAATGCAAATTATAACATAACAAAAAGGAGGCGTTTGAGTAGTCTAAAGTGAAAAATATGACTCTTGCTGACATCTATTGGCGAATAACCGAGCAAAGCTCGGTCATCCAGATATTATAAAATATAAATTTGTTAAATTAAATATAATTTGATAACATTTATAAATAAATATTTTAAAGAATTGTTTAAATGTATAACAAATAATACACGCACAGACCACTTACCTAGCGTTAAAATCTGGATTTTAACAGAAGAATTTGTTACCACTAAACAATTTTATGTTGCAAATGGCCTTTGTTATGACAAAATTAAACCTTAAAAAATAATTCATATTCGTTCATTATAAACAAAAGAATAACACTAACGAAAGCCATAACATGTTTGTGTCATTTATATATGCAAGCGTGTAACATATGAATAGAAAAAATTGTGTATTTCAAAATTACATTATTCACTATCAATTTTGAATATTACTTATTTGACAATTCAGGCTTTATTGTAAATTGTACATATTATTGTACATATTGTTCATTGCACCCATGATATCAACCAATACTGGAGTAAATCTAAGCAAAAAAAGGCTGTTATATGGATTAAAAGTTCGAGCAGTGAAACTTTGGGTTTTTTTTTTCACATCAAAATAAGTATTTTTTGAATTTTTTTACTTTCCCGGAGTGGTGCAACATGTTTAAAAAGCAAAATGGCGTCAAAAATGGAATTTTTTTCAGAAATTTTATCCTTTTTATTTTATATTCGCAAAAGGGGACATCGGTGGATATCCAAATTTGGTAGGTTTGTAGTCAATGTTAAGAACTACTCCTCATATTTTGGGGGGGGGGGTTTCGTCCCTTCCCCTCCCAGTTATATATATATGTATACATACATATGGTAAAACAGTTCATTTGACTGTAACTTGAAAAATATTTGATTGATTTTAATGAAACTAATATCAATAGTAGGTTTCATTACTCACAAATTTCGGTTAAAATTTTAGCGAAATCCGTTACATAGTTCGGCCAAAATTTCCAATTTGGTAAATTGTTTAAAATGGCTGCCATTTTATGCCATTTTGTCCTACGAGGTTAAATTTTTTTTAAATTGTAGCATTTTTTATTATCTTTCGATTTTATAATAAGTGGCTTACCCGTCAAATGACTCCTTGATCCATATTTTTGTGAAAAACGGAAAATTTAACACTTTCTGGAAATAATTGTTTGGGGGGTGTATGGACTGGCTTTGGGGGGTGTTTTTTGCTTTGGCTTCAGAAAACTATTTTTAAAAGAAGTCTATATGGTTTAAAGCAAAATTTTTAAGTTTTAACCCCCGCGCTGTTAGGGGGAAGGGGTGTATGGAATAAATGTATCTTAAAAGATTTTAAAAAGAGGTCAAAATAGTTTAAAATGCTAAAGTAACCCAAAACTTTAGATGTTTTTATTAATCTAGCCCTTTTTACAACATCCACCCTTCACCGTCCCGCTTTCATATTTTTGCAAATTCAAAATTTTTATGACGTATAAAGGGGTTTTTGGGGTCGCTGATCTCGAATTTTGCACTTGATTATCAAGAAAAAATAGTAATATTTTTAGGGGGTGTACTTATTTGGGCCAAAAATTCGAGATCAGCGACCCCAAAAACCCCTTTATACGTCATAAAAATTTTGAATTACTTAAACTACGTACTTAAATTTTGATAGTCTTTTAATTTTATCAGTTATCCTAATGCGATTTTTGTTTAGTACTTTATTACATCGAATTTTAAGATTTTTGGAAACATCTTCAAAGTAAGTTAATATGTTATGGAAACGCTCGTAACTGCATTTATGGCATTTAAAATAAGGATACAGGATATGTCAAGTCACATCATTTCATTTTCCATTTTCGAAGTTATATTTTTCGTGGATTTGGATGCCTTCTATCTAAATTTATATTAAATATTTTTGAATGTAGCATATTGTAACTCTAACTCATCTTCTTATTAAGGCTATTTCTATATATTCATTTACTTCTTCCGGCAGCCTCAGATTTACAATGATATCCTACTAGATAACGTTTTTATTAAACTTTATCTACGCCCGTTTAATAAGAACTATCTTTCTTACACAGAATGCGTTGGTAAAGTAGTGCGGTAATGAGTTAATTACCGTAATTATATCTTACTGAATTCATTACCACACTCCAAATTACTGTCAATTTGCTGATATTATTACAAAAATTGAGTATCAAAGCTATTCTCCATTTTTTATCACCATTCAACAACAGTGATACGGATTTGTATACGCAACAGTAAAAGACGGACTTATATACAAAATCAAAACTCAAACACTTTAGTATCTGGCAGCTTTCTCTATATTGAGGGAAAACTTTAAAAAACTGATGCTTTAGTATGATCAGATGCTTCCAAATTAGTTAACAACTATCCCGCTAACCTATTTGTTGAAATATGTATTGAAGTAAATGGTATTAATTTTGTCAAGTGTTAATTTGTGGAATTCCATCATCAATAAATAAAAACAAAGTCCACAAAATTATTTTTATTTTAAATAAATAAAAACAAGTAATTATATATTTGTATCAATCGTTTCAATCTTTGCGGCCATTATCAAACAATTGAACTTCTAAGCAAAAAACAGCTGTTTATATACAAATATTTTTTGACATATTCAAACAAAACATGTTAAACATAGGTATTAAGAATGCAATAAGTGGTTAACATAAAAATTATGAAAGTCAAGATTTTTAAAAAATATTGTATTTATAAAGGCGAAATTTCTTAATACCAAGAAGTCAACATTTTGGTCAAGTCTGGTCGTAAGTGCATATAATAAGTCGTAGAATAATCCATAGATATCAAGCACACAAACGAAACTCTCACTGAATATTATTCTTGTTCTTCTCACTGAGTTATTGTTCTTGAAGATTTCTAATGCCTCCAACCAATTCAGCCTTGCACTCTTACTTGCTGCGTGTAAAATTTCGAACCCTTTCTTGGGTTTATGTCCTGTATCAATTAAATGAGTGGGAAAGGCTGAATCGTTCTTTTTGTTGGCATAAGATCGGAAGTGTTCTTTTACACGTTTCCCAAAATTTCTCCCTGTCTGGTCAATATATGAACTTGAGCACTCACAGGATAATTTATATACTCCTGATTTTCTGTCGTCTTCCAATTTGCATTTATTGTTCAAGAGAATACCTCCAAGAGTTAATGGTGGTTTGAACGCTGATTGAAGATTTTGTTTATTTAAAATATTGCCGATGGCTTCTGAAACATGGCCATAGTACATGGTATTATGATATGGTCCCTTTATGCTGATGTTATCACAATAAATAATTTAGTGCAATATTTTAAATAAACAAAATGTTCAATCAGCGTTGAATATTTTAAATGGAGTTGAAGTTGATCTTGTTCGTAACGTAAGCCATACGTTGACAATGAAAAATTATGTATGACTCAATGATAATTTTCCTGTCGAAGACAAGATACCATTTCCTAATGGAAATAATAATTTTTATTTACCATTAAGGACTATACAAATATAATTACTAAGGACTATAGAAATATATATTACTAGCGTTATGTAATAAAATTAATTTTGAATCGTGCAAGAAATGTTTAAAATGCAATCGTATGGCCAGCAGAATATATAAAATTTGAAATATCGAAAGTAAAAAAAATTTCCATTGTATAAATTCATTAATAGCAACAAATCAATTAGAATGTAATTTAGAATTTTTTAAATTTTTATTGTCAGACATATGTTGACAAAAAGGCGTCAAGACAACGAAGAAAAATCGGAACGAAAAGTAGAATATTATGTAAATCATTAACAACGATCCACGCAAGGGATTTTGTGTGTGTAAGCTGATAAGAGAACAGGGTTGAAGTTAACCTAAAACAAGACTATTTAAGTCAAACATGGTACAATTGAGAATTCATAAATTACAACGATGAGTGCAGGTGAATATTAAAAAGTTTATAAATAAGATGATATCAAGAGATGAACCAAACCTTGTACCCAACATTGAGTAACGCGTACCTACGCTATCTAGTACCAGATACTGAAACGTTACTCACAAATTTATCTTGTTGCTAAAATTTTGTATCTAGAATACATACACTTTGATTTATACAGTTGAACTATAACTGGCAAAATTTTATCAATTTAAATTTTATTTGGTAATATGTTTCAAAAGTACCGAGTAACGTAATGATAATATTGTAACGGGTACTGATTTTTTTAGTTACGAATCTATACGGAAGGCCACTCAGTTTGTCCTTACTTTAACAGCAACGAATATTGTTAAGTAATTTTAAAATAATTATGGATTTAATTTTGAATGCATCTTATTATTTAACGTTGTCAGATAGATATTTCAAATATCATGATATATATCAACGCTTTCGATTTGACCACGTTTTTCTTTATATAGGTTTTTGATGGCAGGTTAGTTTAGCTGGAAAGAAATTTCTACTTAGTCATTGAAATTGAATTAGAAACAATTTTCTCGTTGTTGTTAAAATATTTTTTATTTAAAGTTTATATGTCTTGTGACTACACATATTTAATCAAAGTAAATTTTTGTTTGTTTTAATTGCACGTGTTTTCGATCAAATATAATGGCTACCGAATTTCATGCTAGGTTATTTAAATTAAGTAATATGTTATTAAAAAAAATAGTAACTGTACTTTATGATGTTTTATGGCCGCATCGATAATTTGGCTCATTAGCAGGCCAACCCATACACGATCTTTTAAGATAATCCACTTACAAACTCCGAAGTATGGCAGTGTAAATAGATAAAACTTAACAAGATTGACAGATCACAAAACAGTTAATCGATAAAATCAGTACAAAGAACTCAAAATAAAATAAATAACAAAAATTAATTTAAAAAAGTGGATTATGCAAATAAATATACATATACAAATATTACATTTGTTGTTTAATTTTTTTATGGAATTCCACAAAGTAAATCTCAACACATTGAACAAAAATTTGAAATTACTATTTTCTATATAAAATATAGACAACCCGAAAAAATAACGTCCGACTCTATTTACAAAACATATCTTACTCATTACACAATTCTTTTATCTTGCATTATGGAAAACACACTGCTAAATTGAACATATATAATCACAGATATATCACAATAAAAAATTACATTAATTCATAGTAAACAAAAAATTATGACAGAAGTCATAATTTTTCTCCTTGCCTAGGTCTAAGCCTAGGCTTGGTGGCCTTTATATAATCATCATTTATTTTTAGATGCTCCTTTGTGTACGCAGAGAACTTATGGATATATCTCAGCAGCCTGGTGTCTGAGAATATACAATTTCGTCCCTCCTCATTGCATGCTTCCCCCAGACGAGTCCTGACTCGAGCATCTTACCGAAAGCGCTCACTTAGTCCAGATACTGCATATCCCAGGTATAATGCGTGGGCAGACAGCCAATATCTGGATCCAGCAAGCACTGCCACTTATCATAGATGAATGACTCTCGATTGGGCCTTCGTAGCCACTGCAGCAGGCTCCGCACCACAGGATGTCGGAACTGGCCTAACCACAAACGAGCAGGCAGTTGAAACACTACTCGAAGACGCACTATCTCAGGATCTCTTGTAGTGTTAATGTCTCCGAGAAAAACTGACCGACTTCTCAGGAGTTGCTGGTGGCTGCAGTAGCTCCAGGACTAGTACCAACCCCTTGTTGGTCTACGATTTCATAAAACATGCTGTTGCAACCTGTACGATGGGATCTGAGGCATTCAGTAGGCTAAACGATCTAACCGGTACTTCTGACACATCGGAGAAGATGTAGGCCTGTGCGTCTCCATCGTTTTTGATGCACCCCCGAACAACTTGGTCATCAAGGGTGCACAGGACGAATTTTGTTCACTATTTTGAACTTTCTCAAATGGTTGAGAACCTTCGATTGGCGGCGAAAGCGCCGGCGACTTTGGGTTCTCTCTGTTTCGCTTAAGATTTGCCTACAAGGCAATAGGTCCATTCGGTGTGGATTAAGAAGGATCAACTGCATTTCGTTTAGAAGGACCTACTGCATTTATCAAGGGGTCTGGGCTACATGTGATCCAAGATTTTGTTGGATCACTTTGGAGAATCCTCAGGTACCAAGGAAGTTGGGCGAGCAGTAGTAGTTTCATATCGCCTACATGGCTTGTCTCAGCTGGTCACATAAAGGGCTTTTATCTTAAGGGGGATTTGGTGATTGTTCTACTATTAGTGTAATGCTATATTGAAAAATTTAAAACTTTTTTAGTATATTTTGATAACGATTCTGATGCATATTCATATTTTTCAGGAAATTTAATTTTTTTGTTTAATTGATTGCAATAATAAATCGTTATGAATATCGATAGGTAGCTACAGTGATGATGGCACACGAGGCAAATAATTTTTGTGTGGTATTTGTAACTCAATGATTTTCAGTTATTTTAAAGTCATATCAGAATTTTAGAATAAAAAAAGTTTGAGAAAATCAATGAGATAAATAAATGAACAATGGTCGCCGAAAACATATTTGAAATTTGTAAATTGAAACTAAACGTTGAAAGCAAAATTCCTTAAAAAGTTAGAAATACAAAAACGGTCTTGAAAATTGAATAAAATGATATTAAGAACACATAATCGTTATAAAAATTTAATCGATTAAAAAGTTGAAACGTTCTATTACCCAATCCATAAAAATTATTGCGCTTTTGTTGCAAATCGTGGGTCCGATTATCACAATGTGGTATATAAAATAATAACTTTTTGGAACAATTGTTAGATAAAATGGGTGACACTCAAACATGTAATAAAATTTTTGTTCTAGACCAAATCGTCGTCTTTTCAAAATGAAGATGCTAAACACCTTGACAACAAAGCAATAAAACTTAATCAATTCACCATGGTAATAAAACTTTCTAAGTTCACCATAATTTTTGAGGATTATTTTCAACCTAAACAAAATAAACCTTGCATGTAATCTTTACAAATTCAAAGTTTTCATTAGACCTGAAATGTCTGTTACCTGTTATTGGAGTGGTATTTACTTAGTTTCCAGGTATTCAAATATAGTAAAGGTAGTAAAAGGTAATATCACTAATCACCTTATAATAAGCAATGCAACGCCTCAGCTTACAACAATGAATCAAATTTGAATGTTGTTCAAGCAGCCCACAATTTAATTCTAATGGATATTATTGAATATCATTGAAGAATTTTTCGTCGTGTTTAGTAAAAATTTGGACTAATGAAGCAGAACGGATATCCGTCATTTTCAACTGCTGTGAAAGCATAATCCACAATAAAACACTTTCATATCCTATTCTTTTAGTGATTCTTTATTCATAAGAAAAAAATCAATATTCAAGAACAAAACAAGTAATATTTGTCATCTATTACCAGAATGGAATCATTACGATGTCGAACATTTAAGTGTAACAAAGTGTATTAAACTGGTGATACCGATACCCTTCAATATATATATACCATATTTTGACTGAAACGAGCTTTGAAGCCGAATATTAAAGTCGGGTTAAAACTGTTTTTTTGTGTATATATAAAGATTTTCAAGAGTGTCCGCTTGTAAGAGGGCGTGAGGGTATATTGTTCTGTGAACTTTGTTTATGGGAAATGTTCAACACAATAAACGGATAACGGGTACTGGTTTAATAGAAAATAATGTGTACTACAAACAGTCAGTAACAGATAACAAAATATAAACAATAAAAAATACTAAAATAAAATATAACATTTAATATTATTAATAAGATATTGTTTTAGAACATAATTGTTTTTTGTAACATCATAAATAAAATCAGATGAAACACATCAACAATTGTTATTGACATATAAATGAAAAATTGACAATGGAATTGGATAAATTTTATTTTTTTCTCATACAATACACGATAATAAAACCACTATGAAAATTATGAGATAAAACAAACTATTAGTGCGGCGACATACTTTTGAAAAAATCTGACGGTGTCTTTGTGAATAAATGGATATGATTGTATTAATTTAGGATTGTGGTTTCTGAATTCACTGTGTATTAGCTATGTTCATCATTATTTATGAATTCAGTATTTAATTGTTTTTCGATGTCTTCTACTTTCAGTATTTTATTGTCAATGTGTACATATTCCATTGTAAAATTAGTAATGTCTTTTAATATCATATTATCTATGTTTGGCATTTCATTTTCAGTTCGCTTATGATTCGCACAACAATCATTAATTATGAATTCCGTGTGTATGAAGTATGAAGTATAGAGGTTAGCGGGCCATGCTCGGGCATCGGGCCTCGAAGCAATGGTTCAGAGCACTTAGCCAAATAGACCCTTGTACTCTATCCCCGCTACGCATTTCAGTGACTATTATAACCAACTGATGTACTGAAACCCAGGATCTGCCTAGTGCTGAGTTTCCTAATTTCTTCTGGTTCGACTATGGCCGGACCAAACCATTTCTTTTGCTACTGTGTGAGCGCCGGGCAGTAACAGAGAAAATGGATTGATGTTTCTTCTGAAATTCCGCATCTGTCACACGCAGAAGATTGTCTTTTTCCGATCTGATGTTGGAACTTGTTCAGGTTATCATGCCCTGTGAGTAATTCTACGATGATACTAATATCAGCTCTGTTTAGTTTCAAGATCTCCTCGGCCCTGTTACCGAGCGAGTTTCCTTCACCCAACAGGCCTTTGGCGATTCGCCCTCCCTCGTAACTGGTTCATGCCTTTAATTGTTGGTTTTTCAGATTATCTTCTAATCTGTTAAGACCTTCTTGGTATGGCATCCTCGCAAGCTTTTCTTGAGTGGGAGCCATGGTGGTTCCCAGTTTGACCAGCTTGTCTGCTCTCTCATTACCGTTCCAGCCAGAGTGTCCGGGGATCCAGGTAATATTGACTTTATTGTTCCCCGCCAGGTTGTTTAGACTGTTTCTAGTCTCCTTGACGAGTTGCGATGACACTGTACAGTTTGATAGCGCTTTGAGTGCTGCTTGACTGTCTGTGCAGATGCTAATCACATCATCCCTCAAGTTGGCCAATTGGAGGTAGTCAGCACATCTCATGATGGCTACCAGCTCCGCTTGGAATACAGTATTGTAACTGTCCAACTTGATGGATGTGTCATTAGCCCTTCTTGGGCCGCAAAACCCCGCGCCAACACCCTCTGCGGTTTTGGAGCCGTCTGTGAACCAAACTTGGCCATTTTTTGGTCCTCCGCTGACCTTCCAGTCCTCTCTCGTTGGAATTCATATCTTGTAGAGTTGCTCCTCCATCGGTAGGGTTCTGATTTTGTCCTGTGGTTCGTTTTTAAGAGCCAACAGTTTACCTTTGAAAAGTTTGGACAGGTCACTATTCCATCTTCTTAATTGTCCTATACAGTGTAGTCTCTATGCAGACCTCATTGCTGTACTTTTGATGGTCAGAGAAAGCTGTGGTACATCCAACAGAGCTCTAAGGGCAGCTGTCGGAGTGCTTTTCCTGACTCCACAGATACTTCTCAGAAAGAGAGCCTGGATTCTCTCCAGCTGTCTTTCGGCAGTTGTCTGTTCTATTTTACTCCACCAGACCAAGGCAGAATAACCGAGCCTGGAAACTATGATAGCCGTGTAAATCCACATTAGCTGCTCTGGTCCCAGTCCCCATCTTAGGCCGAAGGCTCTCTTGCATTGCCAGAAGGTAACTATGGCCTTCCGACAAGTGGCTTCCAGGTATTTGTTCCATCGGAGTCTGTTGTCCAGGATAATGCCCAGATATTTCATCTCCGTCGAATAGTCGACCTGTCTTTTTCCGATCCTCATCTTTTTAAAAGGTTTCAGATTGTATTTCCTAGTGAAGACTAGGATGCCAACTTTCTCTGGTTGGATGCTGAGACCATTCTCATTGCACCAATCCATCGTCTGGTTGAGCGCCTCTTGAAGGATATCTTGCAGTGTCTCTTCAAAGGATCCTCTTACCAGGATGACAATGTCATCTGCATAACCGATAGCTTTGACTCCAAAACGGTTCAATTTTTCTATCAGTTCGTCCGCAACTAAACTCCATAGGAGAGGCGACAACACCCCTCTTTGTGGGCAACCTTCAGACACAGTTCCTCTCACTGTACTGTCTTGCCATTCCGCAGTCAGCTGTCTGTTGTCTAGCGTACTCATGATCCATCGGATTATCTCTTCAGGTATATCATGTCTTCTAGCTCCGGCTTCAATGGATCTCCTCGAGGTCTTGTTAAAAGCTCCTTCGATGTCCAGAAAAGCTCCCAGGCAAACTCTCTTGTTTTGTATCTGTTGTTCTATGAAGCTAACAGCTGAATACAAGGCCGTTTCCGTCGAAATTCCGTGTGTAACTGTTTTCTAATATCCACATTTTCTTCGTTGATAAATAAATGGTTATTTGCACCTCTTAATGAATTATTTGTTCCTTGCATGTTGAACACCTAAATTTTTTAATACTCTTATTTACGTCAGTAAATGATTAGGTTGTAACTAAAGATACAACCGAAATAACTATAGATAACTAGTTGTACTTAACTAGTACTCTTAAGATGATAAATATTACCACATCTATCGAAACACTTCAAATGATCATGATCTTCAGTAATTTTTTCACCACTTTGCCACAAAAGAAACTTCTCCTTAATAAGCTTCTGTTAGTTTCTTCGCCATATCGTTTATTGATGACAAAATCAATGCCATTATCTAAAATCAATGGTCAATGGATAACGATGGAAAAAAATAAACGATATGTCGAAGAAACTAACAGAAGCCTTTGAAATGATAAAGCAAAAAGATGAAAAAATTGATTCTCTTGAACAAGAAATCAAAAGCTTACAAGGAACACAAGTTTATCTAATCTACAACAGGAAGAGGTTTGTCAGTATCTGAAACCTCCCAAGCCCGATGCAAAATTCATAAATACAACAATCGAAAGCTTGACTGTGGAGCTAACACGAATTTGTAACCTGAAGCAATACTAAAACAATATCCCTCAGAACCGGTTGGCGCTGCAGGAAAGCGGCAATACAGTCAAGTCATAGCGACTACTTCAAACGAAAAAAACAACTTGAATACAATCAAACGACACATGCAATGCGGAATGAAGATGAATTCAAAATGGTTACCTATAAGAAGAAATCACGAACAAACAGAGTAAGACGTGGTAGCGGAGACACAAGCGAGGCCTTGAAATGCATCGAACCCAAGATATGGATCTTCCTTGGAAAATGTAGTAAATCTGCTAAACACCGAAAATGTCACTGGATTTAAAAAAAAGAAATATTCGGACCATGAATTTGAAATTACAAACTTAGGGAGCAAAGGCCAATATGAAAGCTACAAAATTGGAGCCAATGCCAATTTAAAGGAGTCATTATACAATCCAGCCAACTGGCCAAAGGGTTCTTTAGTGAAGAGATGCCTTTTTCGTCGATCAGGAGCTAGCTTCTCAACCAACTAGAACAGTTACACAATTGGTCATTTGGCTACATCAGAACAAGAAATATATACTATTTTCTATTTGAACATACAATGCATTAGAAATAAAGTTGAAGAACTTGTTTGATGGAGGAACAACCGAATTTTGTGAGCATATGTGAACATTGGTTTAGTACACACGAAATTATTACGCTGTAACTGGAAAATATCTATTAGCTTCATCATTTTGTCGACAAGCTTTTTTTTATTTATGTTCAATCAACTTATGTAGTGAAAGACATGAATGAAATTAACAGCCTGTTGATTGAAAAATCATTTGAATGTTGTGGAGTTAAATATGCAACTCTTTATTCTTATATCTTTATATCGGACACCAGATAGTGATTTTAATTTGTTTTGTGCCAAAACTAGACTCACTTCTCATCATTACAAAACATTATAAATTAGATTTTTACATATGTGTTGATTTTAACATAAATTTTTTCAATATTGCTGATAGTAAAGTCAGGAAAGTTATGAACTTGTTAACATGTTTTAATCTAATTACCACAAGTAAGAATGAAACAAGGGTTATTTGCTTTACCAACACTTTAATAGATAACATTCTTGCTAAAGAAATTAATAACATTGTAAAAACTCGTTGCTTTGACGTGATAATGTTAGATCACTATGTATTGCTTCTAGAATTTAGCTCAACGGCTAAACGTACAAAAAAGAATCATAAAGTTTTCTAGGTGTTTTTCATCGAAAAATACTTTAGAATTTAATCTACAAAAGGAATGTTGGAATGATCTGTATGCATTTACTGATGTAAATGACAATTATCAAATCTTCAATGACCATCTGGCTTATTCTTTTAACGTTTATTTTCCTAAAACGAAAAGTTTTGCGAAAGGTTGCGAATGCATTCAATGACCTTTATACTAGCGTGTCTCAAAAATTGAACAAGATCCAGAACTTTGCTCTGATTTCATATATAACTGTAATGTTCCGATTACTTGCTTAAAACCTAGACCTATTCATAAAAAGGGAGATGTGCAAAATATTGAAAATTTCATACGATATCCCTTTTAAGTACCAAATCTAAAACCCTAGAGAAAATATATAAGCGTTTTATTGATTATTTCCAGAAATTTGAATTAATATAAAAAAGTCAGCATGGGTTTAGAGCAAGATACAGTACTTAGTATTGTTTAGAGTCATTGATTACATGATAAGTGCTTGGAATGATAAGAGCGTCAAATTACTTGCATTCTTTGATTTATCGAAAGCTTTTGACTAAATCCATCATGATCTGTTATAAAACAGACTGTTCAGTATGGCAGTGAGGGGTGTTGCCCACATGGTAAACTCCGAAGTAAAGAAAGTAAACGTTGCGTGTTGTAATGCGCGAAGGGTCCAACCTTGGCACATTACTTTTCATATTGTACATAAAGGATTTAATAGGAGTGGAACATAGGCTTCTACTCTTTGCTCACGATGTGGGTATCCCGTATGCAGATATAGATAAGACTAACTTGCCCTTATCGATGGATAAGTCACACATACATATATATATATATATATATGTATGTGTGACTTATCCATCGATAAGGGCAAGTTAGTCTTATCTATATCTGCATACATCTGCATACAATTTTTCTCGAACCTCAGAATATGCTGTTGAAACCCCAAGGTCACCTCTTAGTGGAGAATCATTATACTAGCTGGAGAATCATTAGCTCTTGTAAGAGCCTTTTCTTCTCTTCATCGGTTCGGATAATGGTTGTAGTTTGTCCTTCTTCCGATATGGGATTTTTGTTTGTGCTCTCTTCGCTTATACTTTCTTCATTTGTATCTTCTTCGTTTACTTCTGCTGTGAAGTTTTATGTCATTTTTTGCATTTGGAGGTTTTGTATAGCCCACTGTGTTGATTTGCTCGTAGATGGGGCTTCTACTAACCCGAGCGAGTTGTAGATTAAAGAGTATGTATCATTATTTGAATTATTTGAAGTATTTGGGTTATTTAAATTACTAGCAGTACTTAATTTTTTTGTGCCACTTATATTTGTTCTTTGTAATTGGAATTATTTAAATTTTTATTGAAACGTTTTTGCGGAATTTTTCTATTGTATGCCTTCTAAATTTACAATACGTGCATTGTTTCACGCTATTATTTAGACGTGAAGTTTCTCCACTGCTATACTGTAAGCAGTCTTAAAGCCATGTCTTCAATTAGAGCTAATTTACCAGTCAACATAGAATTAGAAGTAGTCTTTTCTTTTACTTTTTGAATTATTCGTGAATTTAAACGTTCAATACGCGAATAAAATTCGTTAATTGACTCTTAAGGTTTTTATTTGCATGTTTCAAGTTGTTCTTGTAAAAATCTTAAGATTTCAGTAATTTGCAAAATTTATTGTAATTTTTGTTTTTAATTTTCAAATGTTGTAATATCGGTTGCATGTAATTTATTTTTGAAATCAAAAGATACCTTAGAAAATATTAAAGCAGTTAACGCTCCTTTTTATGACTCGTGAGCTAAATTAAAACCGTTTTCAGGGTTTTGTAGAAGATTTTGTAAATTCCAATGATTTACCATTATATGGTGTTATCAATTGTACGTGAAACGAAATTGGAATTTTTTCCTTCGATAAAGATATAAAATTTTAATCGTCATCATCAGAGTATGTGGGAATAGGAGTATTTAGAGATGGGTGTGCGAACATTATGAAAATAATATAATAAAAATATGTTGCAGAGATAAGATAAACAATTCTCTTACATTAATACAAGCTCGGCTATTGCTGTGTCTAGACCTGCACTGGTTTTGAATTGTTTGGTATTATTGTTGAATCTCTGTTTTTTGTTGTAATACAAGCACCGTCTAGACATGGTATTTCCAAGTTGGTAAAGTTCGTATATACCCCAAAATCTTCAGTTTCTCCAACAATCAGTTAATACGTTGTAATCCTAATCTCCAAGGAATCGAATGCGACTGGAAATCGTATTGCTTGTTTCTAACGGGATCGCCACTTGATTTTATCGAATTAAAACAAGAAACGGAGCTTTAACTTACTATTGTTTAATTCTTTGTCGTCTTGAAATGTTTGCAGTTGAATTATTTATCGATGATTATATTTTATCCTTTTAGTTAGTTTGATTGGTAACACTTTGTTCAAACTTTTTAATATTAATTTGATGAATTAAAATACAACAATAATTACAATAATTAAAATAATGTGGCAAAACTTGAACATAATAACGACTCAAAAATTAAGTAATAAAATTTCTTCAAAGACTGATTGTATCTACGTTTCTGTAAACTGAAACGAAAATATAAATTTTCTGTGTCGCTGAACACTGGATGAAAAAAATTTACAATAAAAAATTTATCAAACCTCACAAAACTAGCCTGTTATAATCGTTAAAATTACATTCATGGAGGTGATGTGATCTTTGCGGATCTCGACTACTATATTATTGAAAATGTTTATTTATATTGGTGAAAACATTATAGGTGAAAAATTTTTTGAGTGTGCAGTCGTTAGAATAAAGTCTATACAAGTACCAACGAATTACATGCATGTTTGATTTACTCGTCCCCTAAAAGCAACTTAAAATTCTTGGAATGTTTGGAAGGTGTTGTCAAACAAACAAAATACGAAAGGGCTAAAGGTATGCTAACAGGTGATTTAAATATCAACTATCTCTGCAACTCTTTAGAATTTAAAATTTTAAAGTACTTTTTATTCTTATAATCTGCATATGGTACAAACATTCATTACGGACCATTTTACTGTGCAATTAATTAGATTAAATAACCGTATATTAGAAAGAACATACTTATCAAATGTTCCAACAATATTCAATATTTAAAATTATTTATTTTGTACCGCTGACTGGTCGGATATGTTTAGTAGCAATAGTATAAATAACTGTATCAAAATATTCACTGGCGCATTTAAATGGTGTAACGATGCCAGTTCTTGTTTCAAAAATATAAATAAAAAACTACAAACTAAATAATCTATGTTTAACAACCGAGGACTTAGAATTATCAAAAGAAGTAAAATAATTCTACCATTTAAATATCTGTTCGAATTCGGATTTAATGAATTCATTCTATACCGATAGAAAGGAAAACGATACAAAAAAAGCACTTAAAAAAGCTTAAATTGATTACGTATTCAAATCAATTTCTATGACTAAAAATAAAACTAAAGAAACTTCACTGTGCTAAGAATGTGATAACAGAATATGATAATGTATTAATTAGCGAATCTAATGCAATTGCTAAGACCTTCAGCACATATTTCGCAAATATAATCAAATCTAAAACTGATAAATTTTTCTCAAATATAGTCACTGCTGGCTATTCTTACACTTATAATTAATTTTATTATACATAAAAAGCTATCAAACACGAAATAATCGGGTTAAGACAACGTAAAATCTACTTTGATCAAAGAATGTTCTTCTTCTATTTTTGATCCACTGAAGTTTTTAATAAATTTATCATTCGAAGAGGGAAGATTTCCTAAAGACCTTAATAGCTCGATCATTAAGAACAGCCAAAAAAAGGATCTAGAAAAAACCCCGTTAATTATCTACCTATATATCATTGATGTCTGATTTTTGTAAAATATTTGAACATGCAATGTTAAGTAGACTTTCAGAGAAGGTAAATTTACCAGTTTTATAGCGGTCACTGGGTGATAAGAAATACACAGCTGCCATCTTATATGACCTGTCAAGAGCCTTTGATACTGTGAATCTCGAAATTCTTTTGGCCAAGCTCAAGAGATACTGGATCAGAGAAATCGCTTCAAATTTGATTGGATCATATCCCGCCAAAAAGGATTCATTCTGGCACTACTTCTATTCTCCTTATACATAAATGAAGGATATCTTACTCTGTGTGTTATTATTAAACTCATGCTTAAACTGGAGAAAGCTGAAGTTTTTGTTTTTAGTAAGATGAGAAGCAGGTGTGATCCAATTCGTTTTTGAAAAATGATGTTGTTGAGATATCCACGGTATGTAAATTTCGTGGTGTAATAATAGATAACAATCTGAACTGGAAACGCCATATTGATTATCTCTGTTGTAGAGTCAATACGGCCTATTATGCGACCAGGAAATTTGTTAAAATATATCCCCTCAAGGACCCACAATAAAAATATTTAACTAGATTATAAAATTATTATTAACTAGCTAGTCCGGTTTCGATTGCTTTGGCAAAAATTAAAAAATCTTAAAATTAAAAAAATCCGAAAAAAGACCGCATCACACTGAAACAAATAATAATAAAATATTACATTAAAATTAAAATAAAATTATTTACCAGATTATAATATTAAATCTTTATGTTACACCCTCTAAAGCAATATAACTGCCTGCTTTCACCTAAAACACAATAAAATATTCAGGTAAAATCCTAAGATAGGATTATCGTTATGAATATATCAAACAAACTAAGGGAATAAGACTGAAAATGAGAGATTAATAAGAAAAGTTGTAAATATTAAGTACAAAAACCAGAAATCAAAAAATTAAGAGAAAAATAGATTACCAACAACTTCAAAATTTTTATCCCCGGTATACGTAAAACAGAAAATAAATAATTAGAGTTTAAAAAACGTGTAGCAAACCAAAATAAAATTAAATGAACATAAGCAAATTAAAAAAAAAAAAAAAAAAAAAAAACAAGAATTAATTAAAGGACGATAGAATGAGTATTACCAAATGAAGTAAAATGGTGTACAGAAGAAATTATTGATTAGTGTACCGTAAACCGAAGAAATTATTAATTAGTGTACCTAAAACAGCAGAAATTATTGATTAGTGTACCTAAAACAAAAGAAATTATTAGTTAGTGTACCTAAAACAGAAGAAGTTATTAGTTAGTGTCCCTAAAACAGAATAAAATATAAAATTAATAATAAAATGAAATTGAAGTAAGCAAAATTATAAAGAAAAATATAAAACAAATAAAAATGCAAGAAAGTAAGTTGAAAAAATAAAAAATTTTACCAAATGAAAAACTGAAACAAACCAAAAAATTAAGTAAAAATAATAAGCAAAAATAAAAAATTTAATCAAAAATCAAAAAATAATAATAGGAAAGAGAAATAAATAAAAATATAATTGAAAAATAGAATAGAATATAGTATTTCGAGACAACACAAAGGAAACAGGTAACTAAAAGAAACACTGCCCAAATTGTGTTGTTTTTCGATCACTATTCGATCCCTTCAAATAAAACAGGTAAAAAGTGTACACCACAAGTATAATTAAGCAATAGACTTAATCGTCACATCTACTCAAGTTAACTGTTACAAATTTGGTGATTTTCGCTTGTCTTATATGCTTCGTTCGTTGAGGTACCGGTCCTTGATTGGTTCTTTTATTTGAATCTAATGGCTGGCTGACCCTTGTTGATTGGCTGGCATCTACACATAGGCTGTATTTTTTTTTTTTCATTTCAATCATTTTTTGGTTTTGCTAAAACAATTTTAAATGTTAACTCAACTTCACGGGTTGTGTTCGGGTAATTGGTTGCTGATTTACAATTCAATATTACTTATTCAATTATTATCTGGCATTAATCAAGGCTACTTTGATAATTTCGTCGTTTGTTTCGATACATTAGCTCATTGGTAGTTTATAACATTTCATTAATTATTAAATTTATATTACCTTACGCAGAACAGAATTTCTTACGATGTGAAGTGCTGGTTCAAGAACTGTCCGCATACATGGAGTAACATAAAATCATTCAAGTTTGTTCAAACTAGATATCGGACACGATTGACACTTGTGATGGTTCAACGGGTTTCCTTATTATGTGTGTAGTTCAAATAGTTAGTTTGTATTTGGTCAAGGTTGAACATACTCGCTCCTGTGCGTGTAGTATGATTAAGTATCAGAAGTTGTGTAGTACTAGTAGCAGTCATAATGCACAGACGTGCAATCAATCAATTAGGATTAAAATGGCTACTAACAAAAATACTAATTTTAACAAGAATTTATGTAATAAATCGTAATGAATATTTTTCAATTGAATAAAGTTTTAATTGTTAATTTGAATCAACTAAAGTGAATTTAAGAGTTATTTTCTACAATAATCTATAATAATTAAATCAACATCACGTGTTACAATTGTGCAACCCAATAAACAAATTATCCATCAACTTCCATATTATTTGAATCCAAACAATCCTATACAGTCCAAAAACCCTCCTTTAAGTAGCTGTGCCGCCACATTATGGTCGTGCGAACCGGATAAAATTTATGAAACATTGAAATAATAAGTGGTTATTGGAAATCAACAAGAAAAATACGTGGAATTGGAATTCAAAGTTGTTCAAATTAATCAGCATCGCTACAGTTATTCATGGTGAACAATAAGGTAAGTCCATTTACAACGCATAAAGTAAGAAAAATCACATATTTATTTTCATAAATTTCCTTGTTAAAAAATCACTATTTGGTGGTATTGCGACGAAAAATTGTACAAGTCAAATCTTGTAACGGCTACCAAAGCCACTCATAACAGCAAACACACGTGGTGTTTGTCAGTTGGTTGAGTATATGGACAAATAGGTCTAATTAACCAACAAAAACCCCTTCTCAGTCTTCATCAAGGAAGCAGTGCAACGTACCACACAGCGTACCATGAAGCTTATAAAGAAGGAGAACGATCGCTATGTACTAAAGCATTAGCGCACCTGTCCCTGAAAATTTGTAGAATTTATAGTTCATTTTCAGCCACCAGCCGCGCCGTCGTCGGTAAGTAGTATATTAGCGCACAACAGCCCGCATTTAATGATACAACTTAGCGATCCCAGCTCCTCACTTATTTTTTGAAAATATTGGGGACAATATTTTCTATTGCGATCGTTCTCCTTCTTTATAACCTTCATGCAGCGCGAGCGTACATACAACACAGGCTCTCAGCGAACCTATATACAGTGTATAGTATACACAACATAATACGTCATAGAGGTGTCATACTCTCAGTTAGTTGTACTCCAATATACAAGCATATTTTACAACAATTTGTTCATCAGTGCACCGTACTACCTGCATACAGTGGATTACAAAAGAGAAGTGCAGTTTTTTCACTTG
Organism: Chrysoperla carnea; assembly: GCF_905475395.1. Taxonomy (NCBI): domain Eukaryota; kingdom Metazoa; phylum Arthropoda; class Insecta; order Neuroptera; family Chrysopidae; genus Chrysoperla; species Chrysoperla carnea. The sequence goes on along the minus strand of NC_058342.1, from coordinate 5,531,976 downwards.
TGTTTTTTTTTTTAGTTTTACTGTTATTCATTATTATTTCCTTCAATATATAGTAATAAGATAAATTTTTGCTCGTTTTTTGACAAACACTTTCATTAATTTTTTTTAAGTTCTCATTTTATCCAAGAATGAATTCATTGTAAATTAATAAGTCAAGATGGACAAAGAATTATTGATCAAAAGCGAACATCCATAAAGGGCAGTATTACCCGATTAACAAATTTTATTGAACATTTTGGTGACGATTCAAACTCACAAGAAATAATTGTTCGATCTTCACAATTAGAAATTTATTTTCAAAAGTACGATGACTGTGAAATGCAACTTGAGGAAATCGATTACGATACGTATTCCCCCGATAGGTTAAATGTTGAACCAACCTATTACAAATCGTTAGCGAAAGCTAAGTCCTTCAAAAAGGACCCCTTAACTCTTAAGGAGGTCACACCAGTTGTGAAGCATGACATTTGTGCGTCTAACATTAGATTACCAATATTGCATCTACCTAAGTTTCAACGGCGATTATCATTCGCGGAATTCGTTTCAGGATCTATTTAGCTCATTAATAGATAAAAATCAAACTTTAGATTCAATACAAAAGTTGTATTATTTAAAATCCGTATTAAAAGGGGAACCGCTACAGCTAATAAATGCATTAAGTTTATGTAACTGAAGTTTCAACTAGTTATTAACTGAAAATTATTAAAAAAAAATGTAGGCCGCCGTCCACCGATTTTATCAAAAAATGATTCTTTATAATGTACTGAATAAAAAAGTATTAGGTCATTTTCCAATTCAAAGGGCCCAACACCCCCCCCCCCCAGGGCACTTTGAAAATTTTTTACATATACATAACTGAATAATGGTCGCCGCCGTCCACCGATTTTTTCAAAAAATGATTCTTTATAATGTACTGAATAAAAAAGTATCAGGTCATTTTCCAATTCAAAGGGCCCAACACCCGCCCAGGGCACTTTGAAAATTTTTCACATATACATAACTGAATAATGGTCGCCGCCGTCCACCGATTTTTTCAAAAAATGATTCTTTATAATGTACTGAATAAAAAAGTATTAGGTCATTTTTGAATTCAAAGGGCCCAACACCCTCTCAGGGCACTTTGAACATTTTTAACATATACATAACTGACCCTTAATGACTTCCGCCGTCCACCGATTTTTTCAAAAAATGATTCTTTATAATGTACTGAATAAAAAAGTATTAGGTCATTTTTGAATTCAAAGGGCCCAACACCCTCTCAGGGCACTTTGAAAATTTTTTACATATATACATAACTGACCCTTATTGACTTCCGCCGTCCACCGATTTTTTCAAAAAATGATTCTTTATAATGTACTGAATAAAAAAGTATTAGGTCATTTTTGAATTCAAAGGGCCCAACACCTTCTCAGGGCACTTTGAAAATTTTTAACATATACATAACTGACCCTTAATGACTTCCGCCGTCCACCGATTTTTTCAAAAAATGATTCTTTATAATGTACTGAATAAAAAAGTATTAGATCATTTTTGAATTCAAAGGGCCCAACACCCTCTCAAGGCACTTTGAAAATTTTTTACATATACATTAACTGACCCTTAATGACTTCTGCCGTCCACCGATTTTTTCAAAAAATGTTTCTTTATAATGTACTGAATAAAAAAGTATTAGGTCATTTTTGAATTCAAAGGGCCCAACACTTTCTCAGGGCACTTTGAAAATTTTTTACATATACATAACTGACCCTTATTCATTTCCGTCGTCCACCGATTTTATCAAAAAATGATTCTTTATAATGTACTGAATTAAAAAAAAATTAGATCATTTTCCAAATCAATGGAAGAAATCCCCCCCCCCCCCCCCCGGGGGCACTTTGAAAGTTGTTTGCATATACATTGCTGAACTTTATTTTTATCCGCTGTCCATAAATAATGCCAAAAAAGGATTCCTTATAACGTCCTGAAGAATTAACTAGGGCGGCAATTTTCGATTTAGAGGGCCCATCACCCCCGTGGTCCGCTTTGAAATTTTATTTTTTCAATGAAGTTTTAACTTAAAAAGTTTTAATTAAAATTTCGAATATGATATAATACTATTTTAATATTACTTATAATTAGTAATAACTACTAATAAATAGTTATAACGCTTAAAATATTTTAGTAGTTCGATTTTAATGACCAAGAAATATATGTTTTTTCATTTTTAATAAACATTCTGTATATTGGGTTCGTACATGCTGCCTGTATATAATACACATCATTTTATTTTATTTAAGATACTGTTTCAATTTTAAAGTTTAGTCGCTGGATTCATCACCGTTGGTAAATTATTTTCAAACTTGTTTCGCATTATGTAACTTTTTTCTGATTAACGTGAATATTAAATTAATAATAATTTTTCCAGTAAATTATTAAGAACAGGAAGTAAAACTGATACTACGAACAAATAAAAAATTTTGATTTCTCTTTTTTGAATTCGTAATACTTAAAATTTCTTACCTTGTAATAAAATTTTCCTGATTTTCATTAATTCATTACTTGTAATAAAATTTTCACTGATTTTCACTCATTTCACTTTAATCACTTTCAACATTTAAGAAACAATGCTTTTCACAGATTTTACAAATTCACTTAAAAATAACACTCTGAATTAATTCAAAAACTACATATTCCATTTATTAAAACTCTGAATTAATTCATAAACTACATATTCCACTAATTAAAACTCTGAATTAATTCAAAAACTTAAAAAATCTTCACAAACTGCACACTGAATTAATAACATAACTAATTCATCATAAAAATTTTAACTACTGAATATCGAAAATACATATTAAAATGAATTAATTAAAGAAGAAACACATATATCAAAGAGAGTAAAAGATATTCAAAAAAACAATAGTCCTGTCCTTCTGTCCATATGTTTAATTGTATCGACACTCAACGATATTTAGATTTATTATTGTAAATTTTAATCAAGTTTATGCAGGTTCATTCTGTTGATGGACAAAAGGATAGAAATATTGTTTTTTTGAATATCTTTTACTCTCTTTGATATATGTGTTTCTTCTATAATTCATTTTAATATGTATTTTCGAAATTCAGTGGTTAAAATTTTTTGATGAATTAGTTATGTTATTAATTCAGTGTGCAGTTTGTGAAGATTTTTTAAGTTTTTGAATTAATTCAAAGTTTTAATTAGTGGAATATGTAGTTTATGAATTAATTCAGAGTTTTAATAAATGGAATATGTAGTTTTTGAATTAATTCAGAGTGTTATTTTTAAGTGAATTTGTAAAATCTGTGAAAAGCATTGTTTCTTAAATGTCGAAAGTGATTAAAGTGAAATGAGTGAAAATCAGTGAAAATTTTATTACAAGTAATGAATTAATGAAAATCAGGAAAATTTTATTACAAGGTAAGAAATTTTTAGTATTACGAATTCAAAAAAGAGAAATCAAAATTTTGTATTTGTTCGTAGTATCAGTTTTACTTCCTGTTCTTAATAATTTACTGGAAAAATTATTATTAATTTAATATTCACGTTAATCAGAAAAAAGTTACATAATGCGAAACAAGTTTGAAAATAATTTACCAACGGTGATGAATCCAGCGACTAAACTTTAAAATTGAAACAGTATCTTAAATAAAATAATATGATGTGTATTATATACAGGCAGCATGTACGAACCCAATATACAGAATGTTTATTAAAAATGAAAAAACATATATTTCTTGGTCATTAAAATCGAACTACTAAAATATTTTAAGCGTTATAACTATTTATATATATATATTTAACTTTATTTGACGTAAAAAATCAATTTATACAATAAATAAAAGAAAATAAACTTTTATCAATCAAAATGAAAACTTAAAAATAAAATAAATAACAAAAATAATATTAATAATAGAAATAAAACATTAATTGCAATTAATGAAAATAATCATTCTAATATAAAAATGGAAACATAGACGGCTTCATTTGATGTACGACTCCCTTTTTTTTAAGATGTGTTTAAGGTAGGCTACCACGGGTTTTATTTTAGCCTGTTCGGACACATTCAAAATATCTGTGGTAGAGTATATGTTTAGGCGAATAAGCTCATCTCTTTCTACACCTGCAGTTCCAGGACAATCTTCTATCAAGTGTTTTATACTTTCAACCGCGTCACACATGGCACACACTCTAACACCCTCTTCTTTCTTGCTGTTCCATTTAAACCCATACATACGAAAACTTGCAATCACATACCTTTCGCTCCTCTCACTTATACTCAGATACCTTGCTCCTTGCTCGTTGTGGTGTAACATAGTGAATATTTGCAAGGATTCCTTTACGCTGATATCACTCAGGTACTCACTAAGAGCAAGTTGTTTAATTATTTTTTTTGTTAATAATTTATTACATTCGTGCAACTCATTCAGCCCTCGTTCATCCAATAATTCATCCAGCTTACCCATTGATTCTTCATTCATACAGTTTATTTGCAGATTTTTGTCGCTGGTTTGTACTCTGTAACGATAATTTATAGCTTTCTGTATACAAAGATATTCCACACTTTTCGTTCCCAACTCTAAATTAATTGCCGAATTAGGTATGGATTTAGGTACACATAAGATTTCTTTAAAAAAGTTATGCATAACAACATTAACCTTTTTAAAGTGATCCTTATATTTGGTGCTATTATTCACCCAAATTTCACAGCCATAAGTAAGGATTGGTAGTACCAAGGCATTACACATTTTTACAATCACGTTTACGGGAAAATTCTCATACCTATACACATACCGCCTAACACTCATTAATACTCTTTGCGCTTTATCACACATTCGTTCCACATGCTCATTCCAACTCCCATTCCGTGATAATATCACACCCAGATACTCGAAGTTTCCCACATTCTCTATCACATGTTCTTTAAATTTCCATACCTCATTTGCACTGCTCTTTCGCCCATTACTTACAATCATCATTTTCGTTTTTTTCACATTTACACTTAGCTTCCACAACTCACAATATTTCTCTAGCGCTTCCAGGCTTCTGCGCATCCCACCAACTGTTTTTGATGTAAGTACAACGTCGTCTGCATAAAATAATACCTTTATTTTTGCACCGCTGATGCATGGAGACGTTGTACTTACGTTATCCATCCACACATACAAATCATTAATGTACAGTAGGGAAAGGAGTGATGACAAATGGCAACCCTGTCTTAAGCCTTTGTGCGTACCAAAATTTGAGCTTACACCACCATTACCTGATCGAATGCAACAAGATGTAAACTTGTATATAGATTTAAAAACATTTATGAAGTTTGATGGTAAGCCGATGGATGAAAGTTTTTGCCACAATAAATGCCTGTCTACTTTATCAAAGGCTTTTTCGAAGTCTATGAAGCATAGATATGTCTTGGATCTCTTAATACTTAGTGATTTGTCAATGATTGCTTTCAAGGCCAAGACATTATCCATGACTTCATAGCCCCTACGGAATCCAGCCTGTGTGTGGTTAATGATATTGCTTTCATCAAACCACCTCCATAGTCGATCAGATAAGAGCTTTGTATATAGCTTGCTCAAATTTGGCATTAGCGTTAAACCCCTGTAGTTAGTGGGATCATTAACCTCACCCTTCCCTTTGTATAGGTTGCTGATGACTCCCGTAGACCATATTCTTGGATATACATGATTTACAGTCATAGCATTGAACAATATATTTAATATCGGGCCGAATTCTGGACATTTATTATATAAAAATTTTATAATTTGGTTCAAAATTCTATCCCGCCCCGGTGCTTTATTATCCCTTGCCGTAACTATAACCGAATGTATATCCATATCATCAAAAGCCAGATCAAAGTCATCATTCTGGGCATCTGTCCTCACTCCTTCTTCCACTGTATTCTCATTTTTATCGTCTTGGCTATACAATTGCTTATAATAATTCTGCCATTCATCCAAACTTATTCCATCACTCATAAAATATTTATTCTTAAAACTAAGTATCTTCCATAATAGCTTAGAATTATTTTCATTCGCAGCCTCGTTCACTCTCTGCACATAGTCCGATTCATACATTTCCTTTTTACGCACACACAGATCTGTAAACGAAGACTTGCAATCTAAATATTGCTTCAGTGTCAAGTCAGTTTTATTTCTCCTCATTTTCCTCAATTTATATTTCAACTCTTTCCTTTTATTTTTACATTCGATATCGTACCAGTCGACATAAGAAACTGCACTGTTACGATACCTACATACTTCCAAGTCTTTGCTAATAAATGCAACCCATTCTTGTAGTACCACCGTCGCTTCGTTGATTTTATCACTTGCAATCAGATGTTTCAAACCGATTAGAAACAAGTGAGATTCTTTACTGTTAATCCTATTTATAATATCCGATTCCTTTGTTAAATCCCACTTGTATCTCGTCAGTACGATACCATCATTTAAATTTTCTTTTTCTATTGTGTTAAAAAAGTTTGTTGTCACTTCAAGAGGAAAATGAGAAGACTCAACTATCTCGCCAACTTTCAAGTCAATATGATTATACCACAAGTCCTTCGTTACGCATACGTAATCAATTACACTCTTACCCAAATTCGAAACATACGTCCATTCGCCACATTTGTCACTCGATGCCCTTCCGTTCAAAACCACAAAATCACACTCCTTAATCATACTTAAAAATTTTTTCCCGTACGCATTTACACATTCATCCATACTATGCCTTGGTACTAGTACGTCACATTCAAAATCCATATGATCCAACTCCACCCCAATTCTAGCATTAAAATCCCCACCCAAAATTATAGAAGCATTTGGATATCTCTGTATCAGATCGCATATTTCCGTTCTTAAAATTGTGAAAAACATGTCGTTAGAGTATTTTGAGTATATAGGCTGCAAGTAAACTACACCCACTAACATTTGATTCCCCTCATTCTCAACTAATAGCCACACGATCTCTTTCATTCCACTTTTAACCTCACTTACCAAACCTTTCATGCTACTTCGATAGAAGACAGCCAAACCACCAGGGTATCTACCTCTGTTTGTATCCCTCACGCCACCCTTACTAATACATTCATAGCCTAGTAAACAAGGTATTTCATCTGAAGCAGTCCATGTTTCCATTAACCCTACAATATCAAATTTATTAAGATATTCCATAACTTTTCCATTTGAAAATTTCTTCTTAAGGCCTTCTATATTCCAAAATGTAATTCTCAGTTTTTTCGCTTTATATCTTGAGTAATCTTGTCAACCGTATCATCCATTTCGCTTGAAGATTGGGCAACAGGTCGTTTACTTCCACGCTTGCTGTAAGCTTCTCTTTTTTTTCTTCTTTCGTCTGCTTCTCTAATTCTTAGTTCCTTGGGCAGATCATCGTTTATAAATATAGGAGTTCCAGCCAGCTTCTTCTTTTCTTTCATAATACTTAGCTTTGTTTTATGATTATTTAACAAAACTTTAATCGGCCGAGCGTTGTATTTATTGTTACCAAGCCTATATACTTGCTGAACATCATGTTTTTTTATATTGACAGCCAATTTACTGTTAAGTAAATCAATTAAAGCATCCTCTAAGCCCGTGTCATCTTTGTTTTCATCAACGCCATGAATGATTATATTATTAGAGTTCAACCTTTTCTCTAATTGCAAAATAACTTCTTTTTGATTTTGAACAGTTTTTTCCATGACATCAACCCTGTTTCTTAACCCTTCATTCGCCACTTTTAAGCTATTTATTTATTCCATTAATCTCTTTTCATTTTCATCAAACCTCTTAAGAATAGCATCAAGCATGATTTTATTTTGTTCATTTAAATCCATTATAAATAGGTCGGAATAAAAGCAAAAAAACAAAATTTAAAAAAATAAATAAAGGCAATTGATCAATAGCCACGTGCAGGATTCGAACTCAAGCGTTGTTTGGTTTTAATAATGGGAAGCTGATACTCTATCCAATAAGCCACCAAGCACTTGAAGTTAAATTACAATATAATAGACGACAATAACATAATCCACTATCAAAGTTTGTTTTTCAAATATTATGTCATATAAAATACAACATAACAAACTTATTCATCAAAAACGAAAAAACTTAACTTTTCACTTAATTTCAGTTTTTTTAGAACAATTAATTAAGATAATTGAGTATATTATCCACTGTCACTAAAATTATGTGTATTCAACTTTAATTTTTTCAAAACTTTGCTATAAAGCTAACAATTTGATTGAAAACAAGTATACTTCAAACACGTCTGTACACTCCAACGGTGATTTTATAAACTATTAATTAGTAGTTATTACTAATTATAAGAAATATTAAAATAGTATTATATCATATTCGAAATTTTAATTAAAACTTTTTAAGTTAAAACTTCATTGAAAAAATAAAATTTCAAAGCGGACCACGGGGGTGATGGGCCCTCTAAATCGAAAATTGCCGCCCTAGTTAATTCTTCAGGACGTTATAAGGAATCCTTTTTTGGCATTATTTATGGACAGCGGATAAAAATAAAGTTCAGCAATGTATATGCAAACAACTTTCAAAGTGCCCCCGGGGGGGGGGGTGGATTTCTTCCATTGATTTGGAAAATGATCTAATTTTTTTTTAATTCAGTACATTATAAAGAATCATTTTTTGATAAAATCGGTGGACGACGGAAATGAATAAGGGTCAGTTATGTATATGTAAAAAATTTTCAAAGTGCCCTGAGAAAGTGTTGGGCCCTTTGAATTCAAAAATGACCCAATACTTTTTTATTCAGTACATTATAAAGAAACATTTTTTGAAAAAATCGGTGGACGGCGGAAGTCATTAAGGGTCAGTTATGTATATGTAAAAAATTTTCAAAGTGCCCTGAGAGGGTGTTGGGCCCTTCGAATTCAAAAATGACCCAATTCTTTTTTATTCAGTACATTATAAAGAATCATTTTTTGAAAAAATCGGTGGACGGCGGAAGTCAATAAGGGTCAGTTATGTATATTTGTAAAAAAATTTTCAAAGTGCCCTGAGAGGGTGTTGGGCCCTTTGAATTCTAATATGACCTAATACTTTTTTATTCAGTACATTATAAAGAATCATTTTTTGAAAAAATCGGTGGACGGCGGAAGTCAATAAGGGTCAGTTATGTATATATGTAAAAAATTTTCAAAGTGCCCTGAGAGGGTGTTGGGCCCTTTGAATTAAAAAATGACCTAATACTTTTTTATTCAGTACATTATAAAAAATCATTTTTTGAAAAAATCGGTGGACGGCGGAAGTCAATAAGGGTCAGTTATGTATATATGTAAAAAATTTTCAAAGTGCCCTGAGAGGGTGTTGGGCCCTTTGAATTCAAAAATGACCTAATACTTTTTTATTCAGTACATTATAAAGAATCATTTTTTGAAAAAATCGGTGGACGGCGGAAGTCATTAAGGGTCAGTTATGTATATGTTAAAAATTTTCAAAGTGCCCTGAGAAGGTGTTGGGCCCTTTGAATTCAAAAATGACCTAATACTTTTTTATTCAGTACATTATAAAGAATCATTTTTTGAAAAAATCGGTGGACGGCGGCGACCATTATTCAGTTATGTATATGTAAAAAATTTTCAAAGTGCCCTGGGGGGGTGTTGGGCCCTTTGAATTGGAAACTGACCTGATACTTTTTTATTCAGTACATTATAAAGAATCATTTTTTGAAAAAATCGGTGGACGGCGGCGACCATTATTCAGTTATGTATATGTAAAAAATTTTCAAAGTGCCCTGGGGGGGTGTTGGGCCCTTTGAATTGGAAAATGACCTTATACTTTTTTATTCAGTACATTATAAAGAATCATTTTTTGATAAAATCGGTGGACGGCAGCCTACATTTTTTTTTTATAATTTTCAGTTAGTAACTAGTTGAAACTTCAGTTACATTTAAGTTTAACGGCTGACAATTATCAAATTGCATGGAATATCCTTCAAAATAGGTTTGAAAATAAATACCTGATAGTCAATTCACATTTAAAGGTAATTTTAGACATGTCCTCCGCAACCACTAAATGAACAGTTGTAACATTGCGTGAATTAATTAATAAAGTTAGACAACACATAAATTCTCCCAAGGCCTTAAATATTGAAACAGCCAATTAGGATGTTTTGATTATTTTCTTCCTGAATCAGAAGGTCGATATACCAGCCGGTAGGGCATGGGAATTACAAAGATCTAGTTCAGATCTACCAACATTAGATGAATATTTTACATATTTAGAGCATAGATGTAATGCACTAGAATTATCGTCTGATTCTAATGTTATGAAAACAAATAGAAGTGAATATGTACAATGTTCAATTCGTTATGTTTTTGGTGGAATTTTGAATTAAAAAACTAACATAAATCACTACCTAGTAAAAGATATAGTACGTAACCTCTCTATTTTTATATTACATTTTTGCTACTCGCACTAAACCCAACGGACTTTAATTTGGAACTTGATTGGGTCAACATCGAAATTTAGTAACATCATCATCATTGTAAAAACAGCTTCGGATGGTTACATCATTGTAAATTTTTTAATACCACAACCAAAAATATTTTCGTAAATCGCACCACGTTTTTGATTCGATCAAGTATCCTTTTGGGATATTTAAATTATTATTATTCATTCGATATTCCTATCAACTACATCCATCTTTGAAATTGCACGTATTCGATTTAATTTATTTTTGGATTTCATTAATAATTTTATAAAATTAATCAAGGTTCGTAAAATAAAATTACTTTCATGATATTCAGTTACTATGCAAATAGTTTCTGGGATTTAATTTAATTTAATTTAATCGTGTTAATGTTCAAAACATTTTGTTAGAATTATTTAATCAAAGGATATTTGCTAGTATGGTTAAATAATTATCGATATAGATTTTAACTTACCAAGTATGGTTTGTCGTAATTTGATTTAGTAATCCTTTTAACATTGTTTCTTTTGTCGAAAGCAATTATTATTGAATTTTATCTGGGGTTATACACGATTTCTGTATGGTTTTTTATATATAACCGAATCCTGTAATATTCAAAGATTTTTGAGATTTACGAATGTTAAAATGAAAATTTATTGGATTCTAAGTACATCATTTGTATTTCGATAATTTAATTAATTTTCTACTTAATTACTTACATTTATTTAATATTGTGAATGTATTTTCACTTTTCATTTAGGATAGTTGTTTTTGATGTATATAGATTTAATTGGAGGTTAAAGATGATCTGACATTAGTTAATATGTTTTTTTGGTATACGGATATTTAAATTTAGTGTGGACTGTCTTCAGTTCACCGAAATGTAATATTTAATATTTATGGATTATGTATATGTACGCTATTTATATATTTATATTTTCTTTTTGAATTTAAAAAAAAAAAAAAAAAAAAAACTATTTTTATATTTAATATTTGCTTGTTTAAAAGATAATACAAGGCAAAATAAGTTGTTATAGTTTTCTCATATAAATAAATTATTATTGTTACAGTATAGTGAAAATCAAATATGTTTTTAGTCTTATTTTTTGTATATATCTTTTCAGATCCAATAAGTATCTTTAAAAGCGCTAAGCAAAAAAGATTTACGAACCTCTGTAACGAATCGGCCGGGCCCAGCGATTACCTTCCACTTTTATTTTAAATATCTTTAAACTTAAATACAGTATGGTTCACTCTGCTAGACTTTCAAATGGGTTTTCTTATAGATTTTGGGACTTAGCATCACCATGTATGACTTTTACCAAATTTACCCACCCGTATCTCATATAATATTACCATTTAATATTATCCTAAATTTACAGAAGTTCGCACTTTGTAAAGTCGGATAAACAAAACCCAGGGATAAAAAATGTCCTGTATGTTCAAAGAATCATACAATTAGAAATTGTTCCGTATTTCTCAAATCATCAGTATATGATAGGCAGAAAACCGTGAAGAAATTGAATATTTGTTTCAATTGCTTAGGATACTCGCACTCTTATATTAAGTGCAAATCTAGTTCGTGTAGAATATGCAATCAAAAGCATCATTCATTATTGCATCTGACAGATTCCACTCCGGAATTACAGGGTGAATCAGAAGATAAGATTTCAGTTACACCAGTGGAAAAAACGGAAGATAAAGTAAAGGCATATTTATCTAGTCATAACCAACCATCGTAGGTTTTGTTATGTACAGCTCAGATTTTAGTAATGAATAATCAAGGCAAATTTATAAAATTTAGAGCACTATTAGATAGTGGCAGCGAGCTCAACTTCGTTAGTTCCGCGCTTGCAAACAAACTAAAATTAAAGGCGTATTCTCAAAACACAACGGTCTTGGAAATATCGAAATTACAAAAAACAATTACAAAGGCAGTGACCATTTGTATAGCTTCTCGTTTGAAGAATTTCAAACAGAAATTGCAATTTGCAATATTAGACAAAGCCACTTGTGAACTACCACACGTAACAATAAATGTTGAAAACTGGTAAATTCCGGTACATCTTCATTTAGCAGACCCCAGTTTTAATAAACCGGGTGTTATAGACCTACTTATAGGTGCAGATATGTTCTTCGACATATTAAGAAATGGCTTTGTGAAATTAGGACCCAACTTACCTGCAATGCACAATACACATTTCGGTTGGATGATTTCTGGAAGCCTTCCACTTAATACTACAACGAGTGTAGGCTCAATTGGGAGAATTGTCCGAAAAACCCCCATTAACTGCTGAAGAAAAGCAGTGTGAACGTACATTTTCAGATACCACAATACGAGATTCTAATGGTAAATATCACGTAGAATTACCTCTAATCTCAAATTATGAATGCTATCTTGGCAATTCATACAACAAAGCTTTAGCTCAATTTCGCGGTCTGGAACAAAAATGTAAGCAAAATCCAGAATTCTTCTTAGAATACAAATCGTTTATCGACACGTACTTATATCTTGGTCATGCTGTTCAAGTTGAACTGAATCAACAATTAGAATTCACACCAAAAAGTGAATATTATTTACCACATCATGCGGTAATAAAACGCGAAAATAGTACAACTCCTTTACGAGTAGTTTTTAATGCGTCTATGCCCACTATAAGCGGCAAATCTCTGAACGATATCCTTTTACTATGACCATCCAAACAAAGTGAATTATTCGACATAATTAACATTGGCTGATAAGTCCCCGGTCTAACAAAGAAAAACACATTTTTTTGTCAAAATTCGTTTTTATTATTCAACATAGTTCCCTTCAAGAGCGATACAACGATTATAACGACCTTTCAATTTTTTGATACCATTTTGGTAGTACTCCTTCGGTTTTGCCTCAAAATAGGCCTCAGTTTCGGCGATCACCTCTTCATTGCAGCCAAATTTTTTCCCTGCGAGCATCCTTTTGAGGTCTGAGAACAAGAAAAAGTCGCTGGGGGCCAGATCTGGAGAATACGGTGGGTGGGGAAGCAATTCGAAGCCCAATTCATGAATTTTTGCCATCGTTCTCAATGACTTGTGGCACGGTGCGTTGTCTTGGTGGAACAACACTTTTTTCTTCTTCATATGGGGCCGTTTTGCCGCGATTTCGACCTTCAAACGCTCCAATAACGCCATATAATAGTCACTGTTGATGGTTTTTCCCTTCTCAAGATAATCGATAAAAATTATTCCATGCGCATCCCAAAAAACAGAGGCCATTACTTTGCCAGCGGACTTTTGAGTCTTTCCACGCTTCGGAGACGGTTCACCGGTCGCTGTCCACTCAGCCGACTGTCGATTGGACTCAGGAGTGTAGTGATGGAGCCATGTTTCATCCATTGTCACATATCGACGCAGAAACTCGGGTGTATTACGAGTTAACAGCTGCAAACACCGCTCAGAATCATCAACACGTTGTTGTTTTTGGTCAAATGTGAGCTCGCGCGGCACCCATTTTGCACAGAGCTTCCGCATATCCAAATATTGATGAATGATATGACCAACACGTTCCTTTGATATCTTTAAGGCCTCTGCTATCTCGATCAACTTCATTTTACGGTCATTCAAAATCATTTTGTGGATTTTTTTGATGTTTTCGTCGGTAACCACCTCTTTCGGGCGTCCACTGCGTTCACCGTCCTCCGTGCTCATTTCACCACGCTTGAATTTTGCATACCAATCAATTATTGTTGATTTCCCTGGGGCAGAGTCCGGAAACTCATTATCAAGCCAAGTTTTTGCTTCCACTGTATTTTTTCCCTTCAGAAAACAGTATTTTATCAAAACACGAAATTCCTTTTTTTCCATTTTTTTCACAATAACAAAAGTTGCTTCACAAAAGACGCTCTATCTCACAAACTAATTGACTTACAGACGTCAAATTTTGACACGAATCATTTGAAGGTTGGTACTATATAAAAATAATATGCATTTAATACTAGCGACGCCATCTATGTGTCAGACCGGGGACTTATCAGCCAACCTATTATAAGATTTCGCACTCATTAATACGTGATGTTAGTGACATTGTAAAAATGTGTAGACAAATTAGCGTCCAAAAAGATCATCAAGCGCTTCAAAAAATATTATGGCATAATAACTCGGAAGAGCCGATACAAACTCTTCAGTTAACAACTTTGACATACGGCACTTCTTGTGCACCATACCTTGCTCAAAGATGTCTCTTTCAACTAGCAGAAGATGAAGCACTAAACTATCCGCTAGCGTCCTTGATACTAAAACGAGATATTTATATGGATGACATATTATTTGGAAATCACTCCATAGAATCAATAAAGAAATTACAATGTTAAATTAATTGAACTACTAAATAAAGGTGGATTCCAACTTTATAAATGGAAATCTAATTTCCAATCACTAGAAACTGATTACCAATCAAACGATTCGGTACCTATATTGAATGAACAGTTAGACAGTTCAATAACGAAAACGCTAGGAATAATTTGGAATTCTAACACAGATGTTTTTTCGTTGACTATAACGGACGAAATACAAAACTTAGGAAATTCCAAAATATAAGTCTTATCGGATATAGCACAGATCTTCGATCCACTAGATTTGATCACTACGGTAAGAATTAAAGCTAAACTTCCAATGCAACAACTTTGGTTAGAAAAACTTAATTGAGATGATCCAATACCAATTGAGATATATCATTATGGCAGGAGTTTAAGAAACAACTTCCTGAACTAAAAAAGTTAACAATTAAGCGATCACTTTTGCTCTACTTAAAACCAAAGGATATACTACTACATGGGTTCTGTGATACTAGTCAGCAAGCATACGGAGCTTGTATATACCTTCGTGTAAACTATTCAAATGGACAAACTAATACAAATTTAGTATGCTCCAAATCGCGAGTCGCACCACTAAAGGCTATCTCACTACCACGATTAAAATTATGTGGAGCAGTTTTATTATCACGTCTTGTCAATAAAATATCCAAAATTCTAACAACTATTGCCATAAGTAGCATACATTTATGGACAGATTCCAAAATAGTTATATAATGGATTAATTCACCTAGTAATAAATGGAACACGTTTGTTACACATCGAGTTTCAGAAATACAGGAATTAACGCTTAATGCTGAGTGGAGACACGAGTCTTCAGCGGAAAACTCAGCCGATATAGTAACACGAGGTGTTGGTCCCCCGGAAATCATCGCATTAAGCTCATGGTGGCATAGTCCACACTGGCTAAGTTTAGAACAGACAGAATGGCCTGTAAATCAAGAAAAACTAGAAAACTTACCAGAACAACGAAAAGTTGCTACATGCGCACATGTAGAAAACAAATGGAATTTAACATTCAATCGTTTCTCAAATTTCAATAAACTTAAACGTACTTTCGCGTATTGCTTCCGATTCATAGAAAGTTTTAAAGCAAAGAAAAAATTAAATACGTACTTAAACTTTACAGAATTGGAAAAAGCGCATAATTTCGTTATTGGTTTAATTCAATTAGAAGGTTTCCACGCGGAAATTGAAACATTAAGAAAATATGGTAATTTAAATAGTTTAAAAACCAATACCATTAAACAACTGAATCTATTTCTAGATGAAAATGGTTTAATTCGCGTAGGCACTAGACTCGAAAATGCAAAAATACCGTTTACTTAAAAACATCCTCTTTTTCTAACGGCAAAACACTACGTTACTCGGTTACTCTTGCGATATTATCACGAAGTATTATTACATGCAGGAAACCAAACGGTTGTGTCAAACGTTAGGAAAAAATATTGGCTGATAAATAATAAAGAGAGAGATAAAACAGATAACACTCAACTGTGTAAAGTGTGCTAGGTTCAAAAGTGCCAGATTATAACAATTAATGGCAAATTTACCTAAAGAACGCGTAGTACCAACTCGCATTTTGCAAAGTGTAGGAATTGATTATTGTGACCCAATAATTATTAAACAATCAATCTTAAGAAAACCTGTAACCACAAAGGGTTACATAGCAGTCTTTGTTTGTATGGCGTCAAAAACAATTCACCTTGAATTGGTTTCAGATTTGTTAACTAATGCATTTATGGCAGCACTAACTCGCTTTACAGCTCGTAGAGGCACGGCATCATTAACATTTAGCGACAATGGTACTTATTTCCAAAGAGCTAATAATCAGTTATATAAATTGTATAAGCTACTGAGAGATGAAAATCATTCGAAAGCCTTGAATGAATACCGCACGTTGAAACAAGTAAATTGGAAATTTTCCCCCCCTAGTAGCCATCCTTGGGGAGGATTGTGGGAGAGTTCGGTAAAATCAGTCAAGTTTCTTTTAAATCGAATCACTCATAACAGTCATCTTACTTTTGAACAATTTTCAACTCTTTTGAGATAGAATTAGTTTTGAATTACAGACCATTATGTGGGTTGTCCAGTGATCCCAATGATTTTTCATATTTATGTCCTATGCATTTTATAACCGGAGATTATAATGAACAATTACCAGAAGAGGACTTGATAAATAAAAAATTCAACACATTGAGGATCTATGGTCAAATCACACAAATGAAGCAACATGTTGGGTCAAAATGGTCTAAAGTTTATTTATCTCAATTACAAAACAGACCAGAGTGGTCAGATGATAAACCAAATATTACAGTAGGAGCGTTGGTACGCGTAAATGATGATAACTTATCTCCAGGACAGTGGTCCATGGGGCGAGTATAAGAAACATATCCAGGGCCTGACGGCTTCGTGCGCGTCGTTCTGATCAATACTCAAAGCGGAACGTACAAGCGACCTATTATCAAATTAGCGCTCTTACCAGTGTCAACTACTCAAGAATAATATAAGAATTTTCTTAATTGAAGGATTCCATCCTTCAACGCGGGCCAGCATATTAAAACTAGATATCGGACAATGAATAGTGAACGTTTGACATTCGTGACGGTTCAACGGGTTTCCTCATTATGTGTGTTGTTCAAATAGTTAGTTTGTATTTGGTCTAGGTTGAACATACTCGTTCCTGTGCGTGTAGTATTATTAAGTATCAGAAGTTGTGTAGTAGCAGTCATAATGCACAGACGTGGAATCAATAAATTAGGATTAAAAGGGCTACTAACAAAAATACTACTTTTAACAAGAATTTATGCAATTAAATAGTAATAAATATTTTTCAATTGAATAAAATGTTAATTGTTAATTTGAATCAACTAAAGTGAATAAAAGAATTATTTTCTACAAGAATAATTAAATCAACATCACGTGTTTCAATTTTGCAACCTAATAAGCAAATTATCCATCAACTTCCATATTATCTGAATCCAAACAATCCTATACAGTCCACAAACCCCTCTTCAAGTAGCTGTGCCGCTACAAAGTTAATACATTAAAATTCAATTCACTCAACACCAGCGAGAAGGAGTCGATTCAATTTCAGCTCAACCAGCATACGATTAATTGATATTTTCGATTAAGCTTCATTTTCAAAAGCTAAAAAGCTAATGTCAGACCAAATTTCAGACTCCGCAACGGCATATCAAGTCAAGCCTGTTTCGCAAGATAATAGTTTAGCGCGAATTACTGAACCTCAATTCCATGATGATAAATACCTGGTAAGAGTTCATTTCTTTCTTCGACAGTCTCGAACACGAAAAACTATGGACAATACATCAAAATTTTTGTATTTAAAAATTTCTTTGAAGGGCGACGCAGCATTGGTCATTTTCGGTATCGCTTTGCCCACCGAAAATTATCCATTGCCAAACGAAGCTCTACGTTTTTGATATAACAATATAAAGCATATAGCCAATTTTTACTTGCAAAAACTTCTAGAGTACAATAACACCCATCTGTCGAACTAAAATAACTTTACTTCTCACCACTCATGAGACCGCCGTAAAATCTATTCGCTCCATGCCTCTTCCGGATTTGATAGATTTTATCTTTTTCAATTAAACGTTCAGTAATCTTGACGGGAATGAGCGCAGAGAGTCTTAATTGCGTCATTCGGACAAGGAGATCCCCTATACTGACTTCATCACTTTTGTTACAAATCAACTTCGGTCTTTAGATTTACAATCACCCACCACTCGCACCAGCAACCCAACGATTTCAAAATCAATCAAGCTCAAATCATTCATAGTAAAAACATCTCATAATTCGAGCAAATCTTCTTCGTCAAAACACAACAATCAAATTTAAAAATACATGCGTTGCAGAAGGAAACATAAACTCGCTCTTTTTTTTACGTATTTAAAGATCTATCTCTTCAAAGAATGTATGTCCTAAGTTTCAAGTACATCTCCATCCAATTCCAAATCTTCTCAACTCCCTCGCAGTACCGGTAATGACATCCCGGCTTAATCATGCACTTCATATGATCAAAACCCTCAAGGGGTTTTACTGGGTACCGCTCAGATTTTAATTAATACCCCACGTGGATTTCCCCAGTATTTTTCCGTTCGGGCACTTGTAGACCCTGACTCCCAAGTGTCAATAATCTTTTTAGCATGATGCCTTGCTCTGGGTTTACCTATAAAACCCACTCCCACTCAAATTTTTGCGAAAGCCTATGTCATGTCTACAATTTCATTAAATTAACCTTCAATCGAATTGTCTCATGGAGTCATCAGTCACTTCACTTCATTCAATTGGCTGATAGTCAATTTTAAAGATCATCTTCAGTAGGGCGATTCACAAACATTCATATCTATCGTTTTCGTGATAATTATCACAAAAAGCGGTACTTATCGTCAAATGCGATTCACAAACATTTTTTACCGACGGTGGCGGTGTGATACTTATCGTCTATAGTCGTTAACTTAACAACAAATTTTATTCTCGTGACAAGATTTTAAGTAAACAAATGTCAAATATGAATACAAAATAAATGTCATAACCATACTAATTGATTTTATTGATTTTATTTTTTTTCTATTAAAATTGCAAAGTGCATAATAAATTTTCTCAAATTTAAATATTTAATTTAATTAATATTAAAAAGATACTTTAATTAATTAGTTTAGCATAAGGTCTTTATTTGTTTCTGTGCTGTGTGGTGTTCTTATTTGATAGTTAGATTTTAGGTAAGTAATTTTCTTTCGTTATATTCTATTCGTATTCTTAAAATGATTTTATTTTGATTATTGCAAAGATATTGTTATTTCAGTAACAACGTATATTGTTATCTCAGAATTAACAAAAAAATTTCTTAAAGTTATTTCAAGCATTGTTTATAAAAAATGTTACTGATATTTGCAAGATGGTTTTGTTTCGATCACAGACTAATTTTTTTATTTAATTGCTATACATTTTAGTTCTGAGTCAACCAAGTTTTTGTTACAATTCAAATTAGAGGCACGAAATAAAATTAAAAAATTTTATGAAATGCATTAAAAGTTTTGATATTTAAAGTTTCTTTGATATAAATTTTTTTATGTTTATAGCAATGGCTTACACAGAAGCTGCAGCGGACCTCCTCGATTTCCATAATAAGAGTCAGGGTACAATTTAATTGATAATGACGAAAATGATGGTATAATATAACAACCCTCATGATGTGGCAGTGTCAGTTTCAAATCGTTTGATTACGGGGGAGATGTAGGATGCATATTTAAAATATTTTTTAATATAATAAATATTCATATTTTTCCAACTTTTGTTTTTTTTTAATCAACCCACAACCAATTAGATTACCTCTGTTTTGATAACTATAGAATACTTACAGATACATCGAGCTAAAAACTCAAATTGCCCTAAATGTTAAAAGTTTTCGGATGTCTAAGTTTAACTCGTGGTTAATAAATTATATTTCATTTTCAAAATATTCCTACTTTAATTAATTGAAGTGTTTTAAATGTCGTGTATTATCTTTCTTCAAAAATGGTTCCACAGAATATGTAGGATAGAATTGTATCGATCATTATAGAAGTAGTTACAAGTTTTAAGATAAATTAAGGACACAAATCCGACTAACAAAGTTATTGTTCTGTTTATGAGAAAGTGCATCACGTACTTGTCTCTGTACACAATACATAGTATTCTGACCGCATGTCAAATCAGTTCTATTGTGAAAAGTCGTTAGATCCGAAACCTACAATAACATATTTTTCGTAATCGGAATTTAAAAACCACAAGGTCTTGAAATCTATAAATGGTATGCTTTTAACCGTAACGGGAAGAGAGAAGAAAAATACAAATACAATCTTGTTTTTCAAAAGCAAACTGAAAAATCTAATAATTTTACGAAAAAATAATTCCAATAACAGTTGTTTGTTGTTATAAGAACAAACATGATTTTGTATTTGAAATTTTTTCCATCCGTTACGGTTTAAATGTGTGAAGATAGATTTCAATTTCCAAATTTTATGATTTTCAAATGCCGATTGCGAAAATTTCTTTAATGTTCGTTATTGAAGGTCAAGGCAATAAATTTTGATACCTTCGAAAGCACCCATATCACAGACGATTATGTTTTAATCTAATTGATAGATATAAATAATCGATTCGTAAAATTAGGTTTTTGAAATGACGATGATAATATCGGTATTTTACAGTAGGTTACAACTAAATTAAAAAAATTCATTTTATTTCAAAACTTTATTAATAAAAATATGTACATTTCAATATATATTAATTCAATATTCTTTTTTATCTAATTCTTTTCTAAATTATTTCTTCCTCGATGAGTAGGTGAAAATTATGTTATTTTTTTTTCTAATTTATTTCAAAACTTAACTAAAACTAATAAAACAAAACACACATACGCACAAAAACACGAAAATAAATGATTATTAAAAATAAAAATAGTATATTTTAAAAAATTATCATTATTAAATTATTTTTATATTAGGTATTAGACACATTTAGTTTATTTACATGTGCATTTAGTTCTAGTAAATTTTGTTGGTTTGTAACCAAAAGTAACTAACTTTTATTTAATAATTTCTTAATACATATAGAAGTCTGTGAATAAAGTCGATAAGAAATTTTACGTTTTTTCCACTAACATAGAGTGTTTGTGAATCACTAAGTCGTTAGTGCAAACACCAAAAAATGATAAGTATCATTTTTGTGGTAATTATCACGAATGTTTGTGAATAGCGCCACAGGTGGTTATTTGTCGGTCATTGTCGGTTCTGTCAAACTCCCCTACTCAACCCATTTGACTTATGACTACTGCTTCCATCAGCACTCAGCTTCAACATTTCTGGGAAATTGAAGAGGTTTCTGTTTCCTTTCTATCTAATTCATTAGATACTGTGACTGAATGTCACTTCAAAGACACGCACTGGTGTGATTCAAACGATCGATACATTGTTGGCCTTCCTGCCCTTTTCAACATGGAGCGCTTGCTCGACGCCTTCATCGCCTTATGTTCTGACTAGGTCTTATAGCCTTATGCTCTGGCATACGTGAAATGTATCGACAGATTTTTGTACGTCCGGAAGACCGCTCATATCAGCACAGTTTTACCGACCATCTTCCGAATCCAACGTCGTCGAATACGAACTCAATATCGTGCGCCCTTGTGCCTTCAGCCTTTCTTACACAGTGGTGTTTCAATCAATTAGTCGTTGGCTTATTACATACTTCTACTGAACAAGCTTAAACGTTATTACTTCAATTGCCGTAGCTTATGAGTAGGGATGGTTTCGAGTTACAAATAGGACCAGCAGCGATCCGTCTGTATTAGTTGATCTTCCAGTGGATTACATCAAAACTTCCTTCCTGTTTGAAACAGAGAATGACTTTAAAATACTTGGGCTGCTTTGGATAGTTTTCTGTTTCAATTCAAAACGTTTGAAAATGTCCAAACACACTCTAATTTCTCATGTACTAGGTTTTTCAGCACCCATTACCTTCAGTAAAAAATGCATTTTGCATTCAACAACAAACTTGTTGGTCTTATGTTCCCACTTCTGTCAATCCTGCTAGCATTGCGTGGATTGACCCCGACTCAATTATGCTAGCCGACCAAACATGCTTCATGGTTGCATTGTCTTAGGTTGATTTCGCAGTCTTTCGCCCACTGGCTGCCTGCATTTTCATCATCTGTATCCGATATTCATGGCCTACTCGAGGTGCAAACGTTGGCACTAATAGCCGACTTCAATTCTCTAAACCATTTTCAAATTTATTTTCACGATTCTCCTTTTGAACACGCTTACAACGCGATGTCATCCAATCCGCTTTTAGATTTTTCACTATTATTTAGAGTGGGACCCTACTCAAGTCTTTTCAGGTGCCAATCTCCTCTTTCTGTGGCCCCAAGGTGACCCTCGTTAAACAAATGATATGCGTGCCGTATTAGTTGTGCAATATCTATTGTGGGCTGCGTGCCCTTCAAACCTTCAATAACGTTTACACGGCTGACATTGTCTGTTATCACGCTCATAATTGCTTATGCGCGCTATCCTTCGTTACTCGAAGCTAACGAGGGCCTGCTGTTTTCTTGTAAGCGCTCTCATAATTATTTCATGAGTGTTTCCTTTCGTAATAGATCTACGCAGCTGACAAAGGTTACCCCCTTGTTGTGTTTTTCTCACTTAACAAGGACATCGGTTTCCTTGTAAACACGCTCACAACTGTCTTGCGAGCAGCTAATTACTGTTGCAAATTTCTCAAATTTCTGTTGCAAATTTCTAACTGAGGTAGATTAGAAGCTTGCACTCGTTAACTACCTCGCAAGTCTCGATAAGAGATTTGTTTGCTCTCAAGGCTAATTCAGTTCAATTAGCCTCTCAAGACTAATCATACCGATTACCAACCTTACGTAGCCACTTACTGCCTGAATTATCTCTTAAAATTTGGTTTACCGGATTTAGTGATGCGAGCCAATTAGGCTATGGTACTGTTGTTTATTTGTGTTGCAATATAGGTACTCATACCATGTCCAACTAAATTATACCTTAAATCAAAGTCGCCCCATGCACAACCGTCACTGTACCCTGTTTGGAGCTGTGTGGTGCTAATTTACTAAGCAAACTCCTGGTAAAATTGTAAACTTCTTCATTAAACCGTCCCACTTATTTACGGGCGCTGTAATCGTATTGCAGTGACTAAAAACTCCACCTCATCTTGTTAAAATTTACGTAGCTATTCGAATCGTTTATATTACTGAAGCTACCAAATTCTCAATTGGGCGCATGTGCCCACCTCCATCAATCCGGTGGATATGGCTTCAGGGGCTCGTTCTCGTACTAAATTAATAGATATTGTTACTCCAAAATTTTGGTTTCACGGACCTGACATTATTTCAAGGCATTTTACATCCGGTTCATGCGGACATTCACGATCTACCAGAAGTTAAGACGGTTTTTTTAACGGCTCATTGCCTTCAGATTGAGCTCTTTAGTGACATCTTTTGTCAATTTTACTCCTAGCGTTGCCTGCAGCGCGTGTTCGGTAGGATATTTCGTTCCTATAATAAATACAAATGTCACTGTTAAAACTTTCCCTCAAACTCTGGCTCGATACCTCAATTACGCCAAGCCCGAGATTGTATTCTCTATGCCACTCAGCAGCGATTTTATTCTAACGAGTTGAAAGCTCCGCAAGAGAAAAAGCCCCCTTCGGGCTCTCTTTCTTCCTTGAATCCATTTATAGATTCATTCAATTCACTTCGTGTGGTAGGTCGTCTTGATCGCTCACATCTTTCAAATGACGCCAAACATACTGTACTTTTGCATAAAAGTTCTTACATATCTCAATTGTAATGTTCTCACTCTCACTTTACATTCGGGACCTAGAACAGTACAATCCACTCTTCAAGCACAATTTTAGATCGCGGGCTTGTGCAGTCTCGTACACCGGGTCGTTCAAAACTACGGTTCGTGTTATCGACTGCGGGCTCTAGTTTCACACGTCAAATGGCTTCTTTACCCTCTTCACGCTTCACTCCCTCCAGACCGTTTTCTCATACTGGGGTAATCCTCGTAAACTCCGGATCACTAAAGATTATCTATGCCTTTTTGTGCGATTTTGCACCTAAGCGGTGCATCTAGAATTTGCCTCGGAACTCCCCATCCGCTGTTTTCTCATCATCCTTGACCGATTTGTCACTAGCAGGGGTGTCTCTTCCAACATATCGTAATTTTCTAGGCGCCTCACGCCAGTTTACGGAGTGCTTTTTAATAAGCATCATGACATCATCCCTAATCAATTCACTAAGCAACGCATCCAGCGGACCTTCAACCTGGCCTACAACCCCACTTTGGCGGTACTTGGGAGAGTGGGGTAAAATCCGTCAAATCCTTACTCAAACGTACATTCAGATAGTCTTCATATAGTGCCGAAGAATACTTCACCATTTTCGGACGAATCGAGGCGGTGTTAAATAGTCGGCCTCTGTGTTATTTACCATCCGATCCCAATGACGCGCCCATGACGTTCACCGCGGGACATTTGTTAAAAGGTTCAAGCCTTGCGTGCCCTACCCGTTGGTTGCGGCAGTGTCATCTTTTTCAAGGTTTTTGGAAGCACTTGTCCCACGAATATCTCAATACCCTTATTCATCGTCATAGATGGAAGTAGGAGACATCAGGCCCTCCCGGTAGATTTTGTGACTATTGACGTAGACCATTTCTCCTTTCTCGATATATGGTATCGCCCTTCAGGCCTATTAAGTTTTGACTTTTCACAATGCCTCAGTAATTGCCTTGAATAAGTTCGGGTACCCTTTTTTATCACTGGCTAGTAACCTCTTTTGGTCCACCTCAATAAGTCCCGTTTGAGTATGTCATTTCAAAAATGTGCCTTTCTTTCTTTGGCTCTCCCTAGCGAGTGAAGGGCGGCCCCGTGGCATTTCATTTACCTCATAAATGCTTGCAGACTTTGCACTGGCCGATATGCTTACGCCGCTCATCTGATGTCGCCACTCACCAGTCAATGGTATTAGGTATTTGGTTAATCGACCAGAGATAACGGTTTTTGATTAGTCTAACGGTCATTATATGCTTCAGGATTCTTGTTGTTTCAAATTTTGGCCTGATTGAACAATGTTCAGATATTATTCAATGCATCAGTCACTATTTTCCTTAAAAATAAAAAAATTAAAATTCGTTTATTTTTTAATGTTGAGACATATTTATATCTGCATGTTGCATGAGACATATTTTTTATATATTTTTAATGAGACAAAGTATACATGTGAGCTGTAAAAAACAATGCCTCGTACAAATTAAATTATTATCATCTCTTTAATTACGTAAATCTGTGAGAATCGCATCGCGTAATCATTTTGGCTATATCATCCACCAAAGGAGTTTTCACATTATCAAAATATTCACTATTTATTTTTTCGATCATTACCCATCCTGCAGTTAATATCTAGTGAGTGTTATCGTATTCAATAGGAGTACACAACGTAAAAGGTATGTCAACTTTACATTATTTCATAATAAGGTTTTATGTAAGGATAGATCGTAATTTTAATTAATTCAAAAAAACAAGCACAAAGCAAGCAATAATGAGGAGTTGATGGCGATGAATGAAATAACAACAAAAAAACGTACATTACTACAAAAAACAGATAAAAAATTACAACAACAAAACAATAAATATTTCAAAGGTAGAAACTTCTGACTAAAATTTATCATAAGGGTAGAATCAAACTTTTCAATATATACAATTAAAAAATGAAATTGATTCAATAACAACCGATTCCGACGAACGTAAACAAGTTGCTGATTTTAAACTTCATGATAGAAACAATAAAGTATACATAAACCATGTAGAAATAAATCAGGATGAGAATTAGAAGGTAATAAAAAACAAATTATTGAAATTAATATTAAAGTCCAGAAAGTAGGTACTTATTGTACAAGAAAATTTGAGTAAACAACCTGTACAATATCAAAATTTTACAACAATCATTGATAATATACCAACGTTTACCAGAAAAATATCCTAATATCCTTCTATTCAATTTATTAATGCTCTAAATTAATATTTTGAAAAAATTCCAATATCTGAAATGGCAAAATTAAATTTTGCTTCTCGAAAATTAAATCATTATACCGAATTTCAATATGAAGTAAACAAAATACGTTCATAAAACGATTTTACTGAGATTGGATTTAATCCACTCATTTGAATAATTAATCCCAAAACCGGTACAACGCAGCTAAATATTTATAACAATAATAATAATTGTAACTTATAAATAGTTTACAAAAAACTATATAATTTGTATAAAAAAATTTTAATTTAAAATGAAATGTTTGGAAGTAATTGGATTACAGAAAAAAATTCATTAATATTGTAATGGCACTTATCGATGAGATACGATTTTAATTTTTTTTAAACATAACTGTCTTCAACGATCTATTGTCGTCAATAGTTTGATTATATAATTTTGTTATCATATTAATAGATCTATTTTAAACAATAGACTTTATTTGTATTGAATTGAGATTAATTTTAAATGTTGTGTGATAATTGTGATTTTGTTGGTATCGCTCAAGTAAATCAAAATTTTCTTTAGCAAACTTATTACACTCAAAAAAAACTTTTGCATGAAGTGCGGTAATCTATTCTTGCAACAGCACGTAAGTCCTTTTTTGTAAAAAAATTATAACATACCTCAATCATCAGTTAATCAAAGAGTTGACTGGTAAAATAGTATCTAGTGATCATAGAAGAAAGATATTTCAATTGATTCTGTTTATGAGGTAATTGACAAGGTGTTTGAAATCTAGATTTTAATCAAGCACTATACCCAAGATCTTGAACGTATTTTTTAGTTCAATATCATCAAAATCAGCAAGTAACAGTATTTAACGCCAGAATTCATGAAAAACCTTAGTAGGAGACTTTGACTTAAAAGATACATTAAGGGCACATTTAAATAACATAACACATTTTACTATGGCTGGCGAGCCAATTGACGAATACCGAGATAGTAACATATATAAATAGAAATATCACTTCTGCAGTAAACGAATATTCCATAAATCAGGTAAATCGCAGGGACAATTCAAATAAATATAGAAAAAAATCAATATTACATGTGTTCCGATAAATAATAGAATACAAATCAAAATAACGATTCGAATAGGATAGGAAATCCTAAATCAAATAACAATTATGATACTAGACAACAACCGAATGTCCAATCTTATAATACCACAAGTTATACAACAACCGACAGACAGGATTTCACGCAAAACAAACC
Source organism: Chrysoperla carnea (assembly GCF_905475395.1). NCBI lineage: Eukaryota > Metazoa > Arthropoda > Insecta > Neuroptera > Chrysopidae > Chrysoperla > Chrysoperla carnea. The sequence continues at coordinate 5,504,357 of NC_058342.1, read as the reverse complement.
GGATGTAAATGTAACTGAACCAATTCTATTTTTTCGTAAAAGCTTAGTAAATGGAGTTGGTATAGAAAAAATTCACAGTCCACCGAAATCTTCAGACATGTAAAATCTGTATGTATAAGATCATTAGTAGATTCGCGGTTTATAAATACAAAAATATTAATGGTGGATTCGATAATATCAATTTAGCCCATGTTTGTGCCATTTGTAGGATAACCAAAATTTTAGTGAATCAAATAGTAAAAAGTATCTCGGAAATAATTTGACAAATACGTTACCATAAATTAAATTACAAAGAATAATTTTATTTACTAAATTTTAATAATAATGAGAGAATTTATTTTCGATTACATAAAATTTCATTGCTATCTTGTTAAATTTACCAAAGTATTAAAACTAAATTATATATATGTGTTTATATGTTATAAATTAGTTTTAATACTTTGGTAAATTTAGCAAGATAGCAATGAAATTTTATATAATCGAAAATAAAACAGAGCAGAATATTCGCGAAGTAAGCCGTGATTTGTCGTAAGAGGCGAATAAAAGGGCGTGACAGGAGGAAAACCTGCCAAACCGAAAGTTATCAGGAGTATAACTGAAGTCAATCCCGTCCATCAGAGTCCAATCCCCAGGACGAGGGGGTGGCTGGCTACCATGCACTGTTGCATCCAGCAGTGCATGCGATATGAGAGTGGTCAAATTTGTACTAGATGAAGATGAGAAAAAATTAAAAGGAAATGGTCTGAATAATAAAAAAGATGAGAGGACAATGGGAATGGAAATGGTTGAAGAATTGCAAGAACTCACAGACGAAGAATTAACTGCGGGAATAAAGAAGCTTAAATCTGGAAAAGCCCAGTCTCGGGAGATAGTAAAAACTACTGCTCTAGCACATAAAAAAATTTTCTAAGTATATTTAAGCAGCTGCTTCAGAAGAGACTGTTTCCCCAAATTTGGAACAAAGGAAAACTAGTTATGATTTCAAAAGAAATCAAGGGGCTGCAGGAAACAAAGTGTAGATCTCTGTCCCTGTTAAGTGCATTTAGAAAGCTCTTTGAACATCTTATTGCAAATTGATTAACGGACTATCTGGAGATAAAACAGAAAGAGCAGTTTGGATTCAGGAAGCAAAGATCGAAGGTTAAAGCGCTTGACCACGTAGTGTCTGCAGTTCAGACCATTGCATTAGGAAGAAAGCCTTTTAACAACAGGAAATTTTGTTTGTTAGTTACACTAGATATTAAGAATGCTTTTGGCTCGGCACCATGGACGGAAATTATGCCTGAACTGCAAAGAAAGCGAGTATCTCTTTACTTGGTAAAAATTTTGGAGAACTATCTTGCTGATAGAACGTTAATAGTGGGCGAAAAAACTATCAACATAACGTCGGATGTTCCGCATGACTCCGTGCTCCGCAAGACTCCGTCCAATACCGTGGAACGTGGCCTTCGATAGTGTCCTGGATACTGAGGTGCCTAAACGAGTCAGTATTATCGGCTACGCTGATGATGCCGCCTCTGCCTTTATATGACAAAGTAACAAATTAATCCGGTGCTGACTGTCTATTCCGACACTGTCTATTTTTTTGAAAAGTTGAGTAAGGATAAGAAACTCAGGCACGCTTTCTGCAACTTTATTCCCTCATTTTATATGCCGATCTTTCCCAAGGCCCTAGAAGGTACTTTTTTCAAGGTACTTGCAGCGCAATTAATTTCTTGTACACTTATACCATTATTTTGAACGTTTGAAGGAAATAAATCTTCTCTACATCCAGATTTCCGTAGTTTTCGATCTGCCCATATAAATTTTATTGTGGTCGATTCATTGATTTTCCCTTAAATAATTCGTACGTCCTTTCGCCACTCTACTTGTAATCCAACTCCAGATTTTGGTCTTATTATCTTCGATTTGTTATATTCCAGTTTTTTTCTTGTACGAAGTTACTTGAATTTTTTTTTTTTTAGTTTTAAGAATTAATCGATACTTAAATAACTTAATACTTAAAAGGGTATTATGTCCCCTCATTTTTCTTAACTGGTATCTTAGTAGTAACTTACTTTTTAGACATTCCCTAGCAAACCACCAATTAACCTTTTGTACTCCATTCTTATTTTTAACTTCCAACCCTTTCATTAAAAATTGAAACCGCTTATGTAGAATATCAAAAGCCTTATTTATGTTCCCTCTCTCTTTTATATAGTTAATTAATAGTAGAAATATTTACCTTCTTCATAGAGTATGATTCTGATTCTTCCCCTATCCTAGAATTATAATCCCCACCTATAATAAACTCAATGTTAGGGTTTTCCTCCATAATGTGCAATATTTGTGCTTGGAGCCTTGTCAAAAATCCAGAGATCTGTACCTCGAAAACTGTGGTTGCAGATAAACTAAGCTAATTATTGACTGAAACTTGTAAGATTTGCATACACGGGTATATTTGTAAGATTTAGAATATTAAGGCATGGACATACGGGCGACTAATAAAAAACAAACGTAACATTGCATTCGCAGAAATATTTTCTTACATGTTGATTCACATAAGTTTTTTTTCTATTTTTTTACTTTATGCACATTGTAAACATAAGTTTTTACACAACAAAGAAAATATGTGCTGACTGGGGTGACAGATCTAACTAACTGGTCAAGCGAACACATCAATGTATCCGCGTCTTGGTAGGTAATGATCTCGCGTAAAACGTCATATCTGTTATTTATAAACTTATTTATCTGACGAATTAGGTTTCGTATAGAACGTCATTTAAATAAAAGTTTTTTTTTTTTGTTTTTTTTTTTTTTCGTCGTTAAAGGCAAAGTTTAATAATTATGCATTAAATCGAGTGGCTGCAATTAATAATTATGTGTAATGAATTACGGAAAGATAATTAAGATAATTTATGATAAGTAATTACTATTTGTTAAAATTTATCTACTTAATTATTACTAAAAATTTAGGAGCATTTAACTTATTCTAATAGTATAGTAATTTTATTATTTAATATGTGAGAGAAAATCCACGATGTGTTAAGTAGGGTTATTTGGTATCTTTTAGTTTAGGGTCCCGAAGCGAAGTTCCGTATTTAATAATAAGATTGTTTTACATTTGTCAAATTTATTGTAAGGCATTGGTATTTTAAAATATAGTCAGTTAAAGATCGGAGAAGCTATTTGCCGCATTATTTTCTTTTTAAATTGTATCAAAACTCGCCGAGATAAACATTTTGAAGTTGGCCATGTTAAGTCATGTTTTGACTTTAAAACTTCTTTTATACGCATTTTTGCGAAAAAATTACTTGAGTAAGAAGTATTTTATTTTGCTCGTTTACCCCTTGGAAAGCATTTTCGAATATAAAAAAGAACTGTTTATACGTGGGCAAAATAATTTTATAACATTTAATACCCACCTCGCACAAATTTTATTTTTTGACCAATTGATTCCTTTTGGTCCAAGATTTACGAAAAGTACACACATGTTTAGTCGCATTCACATTTTAAATGATTGGTCAGTCATTTTAGTTTTTCAAAGGGTCTGCCGCTTGCCTATGAGGAATAAAAATTATGAAAATATTAGAAAAGGAATTATTTTATTGAGAAACACTGCAACGCCATTCATATGGTCCGACCGTGAATGTTAATTTATTTCATTTAAAATCTACTGCAACCCATGAACTCCCGCATGCACCACCTTAAAAAGCCATTTCGAATAGAAAGTTCTAATAGTAGTAAAAAAATTATATATTGGATATAGAAACTGGTAATGCCGGTAATTAATTTAAAACAATATATATATATATATATATATATATATATATATATATATATATATATATATATATATATATATATATTTTCATAATTTTTATTCCTCATAGGCAAGCGGGAGACCCTTTGAAAAACTAAAATGACTGACCAATCATTTAAAATGTGAATGCGACTAAACATGTGTGTACTTTTCGTAAATCTTGGACCAAAAGGAATCTATTGGTCAAAAAATGAAATTTGTGCGAGGTGGGTATTAAATGTTATAAAATTATTTTGCCCACGTATAAACAGTTCTTTTTTATATTCGAAAATGCTTTCCAAGGGGTAAACGAGCAAAATAAAATACTTCTTACTCAAGTAATTTTTTCGCAAAAATGCGTATAAAAGAAGTTTTAAAGTCAAAACATGACTTAACATGACCAACTTCAAAATGTTTATCTCGGCGAGTTTTGATATAATTTAAAAAGAAAATAATGCGGCAAATAGCTTCTCCGATCTTTAACTGACTATATTTTAAAATATTTTCCTCATTGGAAAATCTATACATACATGTAGCGTTTTTTCCGCATTAAGATATATACTTGTAAAAAGTGCCCACAAAGTGAGTTCCTATATTTTTGGAAAAGAAGAACTTTCCACAGACCGGTAAAGAAATAATTTTTGTTAGTTGCACTTCAGTGACCGAATTCGTCAACAGTGGCCGAAAAAAACTCAAAAACGGTACTTTTTAAAAAATTTGCACAATTTTCTACAATTTTTCCACAGATTTCCTCTCTTTTAAGTGAAAATTCATTATCAGGGTGGTAAACAACTCACAAAACGATATAAAACTCGTAAAACTTTCCTGAAATAAAAAAAAGGCTAATTTTCTCGAATTCCCACTTTCCACGTTTATATTGTGTAAAACTGACCCAAGAAACATATAGGAACTCATTTTGCACACGCTTTATTCGGTTTGTAGAGACTATATATTATTATACATACGGATAATAATGTATCTTAACTCGGAAAAAAATGTAATATGTATTTTCCTATGAGAAAAATGTTTAGATCTGAGCAATTTTTTGATATAGAAATTTTTGAATAAGATCAAAGGTTGCCGTGATAAAAAATTTGAAATGGGCCATTTTTAGTAGTTTTTTGACTTAAAATGATTGTCTTTTTTAAAACGTATTTTTTGTATAAAATTACAAGTGTTTTAATTTATCCGTTTTATGCTCCGAAAGTAATGTTAAATAAAAAAAAAAACTGTTTATTAGTAAACACATGAATTTGTTTATAATAATTAATAGGGTTACGAAAAGTACACACATGTTTAGTCGCATTCACATTTTCAGTGACTAGTCAGTCATGTTCATTTCTACGCACTTTTTCAGGGATTTTCCACTTACCTATCATTTCTAGTGTTGTGCATTTTTCTTATGTCGCTAATATCGGTATATGCCTCTTTCCATTGTCTTGCATTCAATGGATTAGAGAAGCGATAATATGTTTATCTATATACTTTTCATTGTAAACAAAGTGAAAGATACATCAAAATATTTTACAAATGTTTCCCGTTATTGCTCGATTTTATATATATTTAGACTCGTTATTTGTAGTTGGCGCCCACGTATAAATAAGAAATTTTTTGTCAGAATTTATTTCTTGTGTTGGTTAGTACTGCCTTAGTGCATCCGAGCGACGAGTAGGTAGAAATTGCATCAAATTTTTGTATTTAAAACGTTCTTCAGCCGGCTAAGTAGATGGTTCGAAAATGGCTTTGGTAATGTATCACCTGGAGCGATTTTTAGGATAGTTGCTATACATTTCTATAATTTTTTTGTATTCACTTTTTATATTTTATTCATAAAATATATTGTAGATTATTTGTTCACGATCACACCCACTTTTTATCATTTGCTTTATTTTCTGATTTCCAGGGTCAAGTTTTGATAAAGTGCACAAAAAAACTATAACATTAAAAATGAAGTACACTATGTAAAAATATTAACCGTTATACTACCATTATTCGAATAAAAATGGGTTGGGGAAAAAATTTAAATGTAAAATTTGAATGATTAAAAAACTTGTACTAGATGATAATGTTTCAATTAACCTTGAAATAGTTTTTCAAGATTTTTTTTTGTGTCTTTACAAAATATTTTTTTCGGGATAACTCTTCTGACATCGGAAATGAATCGATTACAAACATTAATCGAAAAATATATAAATATACCGATTTGAGCACAAATGAATTCTGAAAATTAAAGAAAATCGATAAAAATCTACTTCAAGGCATATTTTAAAAACATTTCATCATTTCTTGCTATTGTATTTTTTGTTTTTTGTTTTTTTGTTTTTTTTTTTTTTTTTTTTTTTTTTTTTTTAAGGATTTTTTCATTTTATAACAATAGTCTTTTATTTTATATTAAGTATGTATGAACATAATGATTTTGAAATATACCTTGAAGTGAATTTTGTATGTATTTCATTTACTCCAGGACATGTACACATATTACGACGTAAATGTCGTTCTTGCTTGATTCATTCCGATGCCAAAAAGGTGATTTAATTTGAATTTTTCATGTTTGGTACAAAGTAACTTTGTCAATCGACTTCATGGTAAAGTATTTAACTGTTTAACGTTTGTATTTAGCTGTATCCTAAAACTACTATTTTTCAACGATGTCACATTCTAATATAAAATAAAATTTATCATGCTGTATCTTGGCATATTGAATTAATTACCACAGTCACTAGACCAGCACATCTTCACTTGCGCATGACCCACTTTTAATGACCAGGTATGGTTGGAAGGCGATCCTGAATTCTGCTATTTGGTTATATTGTTGACTTTGATAGATGAATTATTCTACCAGCCATAAATTAAAGATCGATAAAATTCCATAAAATGTCGGCTTACCAATAGCATCCCACCAGAACGTTTATTATACAATTATAATCTCCAAAAATGTACAGATATAAATTAAACCAGCAAAGTTCATCAAGGCATTAATCCAACAGTCACTATGAAAGTCGAATTTGATACGTCTGCAATTATTTTTGGGCCACGTGTTAAATGTATGCAGTTTGGCAGTGGTGTTCACCCGCCACAAGTCGGGCAATCGTTATGGGTGTGTGTATGTGTTGGTAGCGAATTTGTTTCGATTCTGGAACCGTACAAGACCTACGATTCAACAATTACGATATCAAAGGTAAATTTAATTTAAGTCTAAAATCTTGAATTAGCAATAAATATGGACACATTCCGTAATGAATGCACATCGGGTAAAATAAGAAACATGTTATTTGGTGTCCACTGTATATTTAAGGCAGTAACTCTAAGCTGTTTGCCGCTAGATTGTCTACCATAAGGACGTGCAACTAATTTAAGTAGATGTTACTTGTTGACCCATTGTATTTTATCGATTTGTTTTGTTAATTTTCAACCTTTTACTATGAATAACATAATAATAAATCATCTCGTGTTTCCTTTCAAACTTATTACGGGTCAATTGTAGATACCAGACATAGGATAATACCACTGTAAAGGACACAAAATTTATGGAACAAATTATTTAAAACCCAATACCTTTTTTAAACTTTAATAATCGCAATGATTAAAAAGAGCAACAAATATTTCTATCGAAAACATATTTATTTATTTATTTTAAAATTAAATTGAACATTGCTTTAGATTTATTTTTATATTTTGGCTTAGACTATTACCATGATTTTACATGATAAAATATGTACACTTCAAGCTTGACAATAAAATGCAGCCATTAAGAATAAGCGAAACTGCAGTTAAATTTTAAAACAGTTAGTTTTTGAAGAAAGGATCAAGTGTGAGGTTATGAAAGTCAAGCCGTGTGGGGATTTGTTGAAAATATTTAACAATGTCAAAACTTATTTCTTAAATATTATTCTTTACATTTCATTTCCTTAAAAAACTAGTCATTGGATTGATATCCAGGCAGTGATCCACTCTCTGACTCTAATTGACTCTTGAAATGATGTGATTGATAAAAATAAGTCAGCCAATTCTGAAGCGTTTAGTTTTGGTACACAGTATCCTGTATACAAAAGAGGTTTCTATTTCTTGCATGAAAAACAATTTTCGGCTAATATAAACATATTTAACAAAAAATAATATACTTGCTCAGCCCACGCTATTTATTTTATATTCAAAAAGTTAAATGGTATTCTCTTTCGATGTGGTATGTTATTAATAAAACTAATAATATTTTTATATTTGATTAAAACTATTATATATCTATGGACCAAGAAAATACAAAATCGTTTATTCGATAAGTATACGATATTTGAGACTCTTCGAACTTATAGACATCAACCTTATTATCACTAAAGCCGATAATGGTAGTTAAACCATTATCATGGAGAAACAAGATTACATAAACAAAGTTGGTTTTATACAAAAAGAGGAAATTTAACGCATGAGGACCAATCCTACAGACAAGTTTCAACAGGAAATAACAAACGGTATAAAAACTGGAACTTCAATTTCTAACAATAATGACAGTAGAAGAGTCACAGCGGTCCTGGCACAGTTTGACCTCAAGTAACCCCGCTTTGATGGTACACTTTTCAAAAAAGGGCAAACCTAGGTGAATGTTGGAAACCTCGGAAGTTGGAGGGGATAGATGACGTCATTGACCAATAGTAAATCAAGATGGCGTTGGGAGGTGTGGTGGGGTGTGGCTGACAGAGCGTTAGTGTGTTTCTTGGCGGAAGTGGGGCTTAAAGTGGTGGGCGTGGTTTTGGAAGTGGGGGTTAAAGGGGGCGGGAATTGGACGTTAGATGAGAAAATCGAGCCCACTTTCAACCCCAAAGTATGGTACACTTTTCCAAAAAGGGCAAACCTCGGTTGAATGCGAAGTTGGAGGGGGGGACGTCATTGACCAATAGTAGCGCTGTAAAAATCAAGATGGCGTCGGGAGGTGTGGTGGGGGAAGGAATGGCTGCCTAAGCATTGATGACGTCATTGGCTTTGACCAATAGTGGCGGAGAGTGAACGGGGGGGCGGGACGTTGACATTAGTCAGCAATTTTCAAGAATATGTTAATTTGACCTTGAAAAATATTGTAATTTAACACTTTAAATATACATGATAAAATTCAAGACACGTGACCGGATGTTAATATTTTTTTTTTTTTTTTTTTTTTTTATTGAATTAGCAATGTAATATGACACTTGAAATTTACATAATAAAAATACATGTTCAAACTTGTTTGAATGGACTTTGATCTTAAAATAATTTTACACGTGTCAGCTATTCTCAAAAATATGTTGAAATAGATTTGACCTTGAAAAATATGATATCATCATCTTGTAACAAGTTCAAACTTGTTTGAAATAATTTTACATGTGTCAAAACACGTGACCGGATGCTAATATTTTTTTATGATTAGCAATGTAATATGACACTTGAACGTGTTAGATAATAATTTGCAAATCTGAATTCCAAGAAAAGAATATTATGAGTCAGCAATTTCAAGAATATGTTGAAATAGATATCATCTAACCTTGAAAAATATTGTAATTTGACACTTTAAGTATACACGATAAAATTCAAGATACGTGACAGGATGTTAATATTTTTTTATGATTAAGCAATGTAATATGACACTTGAAATTTACATAATAAAAATACATGTTCAAACTTGTTTGAATGGACTTTGATCTTAAAATAATTTTACACGTGTCAGCAATTTTCAAGAATATGTTAATTTGACCTTGAAAAATATGATATCATCATCTTGTAACAAGTTCAAACTTGTTTGAAATAATTTTACATGTGTCAAAACACGTGACCGGATATTAATATTTTTTATGATTAAGCAATGTAATATGACACTTGAAATTTACATAATAAAAATACATGTTCAAACTTGTTTGAATGGACTTTGATCTTAAAATAATTTAACACGTGTCAGCAATTTTCAAGAATATGTTAATTTGACCTTGAAAAATATGATATCATCATCTTGTTACAAGTTCAAACTTGTTTGAAATAATTTTACATGTGTCAAAACACGTGACCGGATGTTAATATTTTTTTTTTATGATTAAGCAATGTAATATGACACTTGAAATTTACATAATAAAAATACATGTTCAAACTTGTTTGAATGGACTTTGATCTTAAAATAATTTTACACGTGTCAGCTATTCTCAAGAATATGTTAATTTGACCTTGAAAAATATGATATCATCATCCTGCTACAAGTTCAAACTTGTTTGAACATGTTCAAACTTGTTTGAACATGTTTAAACTTGTCTGAATTCCAAGAAAAAATAATTAGTTTGAATTACGATTATAAAAATATCAAATTACAACTTTTTTAGTGGTGGGGATAATGCTATAAAAAGTGATGTACGTAGCTGTTGAAGTATCTCTTTTGAAATTCACCTTTGCTTCAGTTAGTTTTTTCCGCATATATTTTTTACGTTATTTTTATTATTATTATTATTATTATTATTATTATTTTTTTTTTTTTTTTTTTTTTTTTTTTTTTTTTTTTTTTTTTTTTTTTTGGTATATTTATTATTCTAAACTTAGTCTATATATTTTATACAAAAAACAAATATTACTCAGTTGTAAGTTAACTTTAGTGTTGAACGTTCGGTAACGTATATTTTGCTTAGTATTTGAAAATATAACGGTAAGTGTAAAATTTTTTAAATATTATTGTGAAACTTAAATATAATTTTTTGAAAGATGGACACCTACGAACAAAATGTTATGCAGACGATAAACGTGGTACCTCAAGGTGGTAGCACTGATATGATGAAGAAAGTGGAGAGAGCGTTGAGGCTCATCAAGACGGTGGAGGAAGCTGAGCGATGGATGATACTTAATAAGCAGAACATCCGCTTATTCAAAAAGATGTTGATGTTAAAGAAAGAAAATCCTCTGCGTCTTGAAGCTAATATTGGACTTTGTAAATCATACCAGCGGCAACTTCACCGACTGCGATTAGATTTAGTTAAGCAAGGTGGTGGTGTCACCAAAAAACAAAATCGACATCTAATCTGGGAGACAATTGAAACCCACCACCAGGGCAGGGTGAAGACTGGTATGATTACCAATTTGGATTATAAAGATCCAAATATATTTTTCAACCGGGCATTTCCAATGTTTAGAAGACACGTTCGGCGTGAGCTAGTGAATCATCCCCTCAAGGTAAGTAAAATTTAAGATTTATAATTTAAATAGTCTAATGAGATTTTATTTCAGGTGTATATTATGTTCACGGGCAATTTCATTAAGCCCAGCACCAAAGAGGAGGATTTGAAAACTTTTATAACGTCGGCTAAGGAAATGTATCTGACAACGGACATGCAGGAGTGGTACATTGATCATGTCAAAAACTATTTGTTGAAAAAATTGGAAGAATTCCAGGAACGCGATAGCGGTTGGGCTCTTGACATGATCATAAATATTCGAGTCCACATGAATAAGTACTCTCCGATCACAGCTGGAACATTTTGCGAACTACCATCTGCAATTAAATGTAGAAAAGCTGTGATTAATGTCCAGAATGATGACCAACATTGCTTTTTATGGTCGATAATGTCAGCACTTTACCCGGTTGAAAGGAATCCTCAACGTTTAACTAAGTACCAGCACTATAAATATCATTTAAAATTTGATGGATTAAAGTTTCCCATGTCTCTGGATCAAATTAATAAATTTGAAAAGATGAACCCGCATTTATCGATTAACGTGTACGGCTACAAAGATACGTTTATACATGGTTTGGAAATTTTCCCTGTACGCGTTAGTTCGAACACTGTGGGGAAGAAAATTCATCTATTGGCTGTGGAGAATGGGAACAGTCACCACTTTTGCTGGATAAAAAATTTAGCAAAGTTGGCTCGATCGGGTGTAACAAAATTCGAGCATAAAATATTTTTATGTGATCGATGTCTCAACTATTTTGCTACAGAAGGCAAACTCCAACAGCATTCAGTAAATTGTGGTGAGCAAGAAGCAGTGCGGGTACGAATGCCTGAAACTGATGACGAGCGGTTCGTTGAGTTCAAAGATTTCAACAGCAAGGAACGTGTTGAGTATATGGTGTACGCTGACTTTGAGGCGTTATTGGTACCACAACATCATGAAGACATGGAAATGGATCATGGGTCTTATACAAAAAATATTCAAAAACATGTACCCTACAGTGTAGGTTACTATGTTCATTGTACCCATGATCCCAACCAATCGTTTTATAAGGCATACCGTGGTGCTGATTGTGTCAAGTGGTTTGTTCATGAACTGGAACAAGTAGCGTACTCATTAGAGCAAAAAATGAAACACGTTAAACCAATGTATCCGCTCACCGTCGAACAAGAACTGGATTTTATGTCAGCAGAGAAGTGTCACATTTGTGGTAAAGATTTCGTATCCAATTCCATACGTGTTCGCGACCATTCACATCGCACAGGTAATGCAGGTTATTTATTATTTTTTAATTTCATCTAATTTTATATTAATCTATTTTAGGTATCTACCGTGGAGCAGCACACCAATTTTGTAATCTGCATTATCAAGATTCAAGGGTGATACCTGTTGTGATGCACAACTTAAGTGGATACGATTCGCATTTTATTATTGAAACTCTGCTGACGGAAATCGACGGTCAAGTTGATGTGTTGCCCATCAACAAAGAAAAGTACATCAGTTTCACAAAGCACGTCTCGGACATTCAATTAAGATTCATTGATTCCTTCCGATTTCTCGCAGACAAGTTGGAAAATCTGGCCTCATATTTAGATAATGATAAAAAATCCATTTTACATAAAGAGGTAAATGATAAAAAATAATTAATTTTTAATACAGGGTTGTAATTTGTTTTTTAATTTTTTATAGGTCAGTAATGATGAACAATTTCAATTGCTAACGAGAAAAGGTGTATTTCCATATGAATACATGAGTAGCTGGGGACGTCTCCAAGAGACAAAATTACCACCAAAGGAGGCGTTCTACAGTGTGTTAACAGATGAACACATAACGGATGAGGATTATAACCATGCGATACAGGTATGGAACACATTCAATTTACATACACTAGGTGATTATTCAGACCTGTATATGAAAACTGATGTGTTACTACTTGCGGATATTTTTGAAAATTTCCGTAACACTTGTATTCATAGCTATAGTCTCGATCCTAGTCACTATTACACACTTCCTGGCTATACGTGGAGCGCCATGTTGAAATACACCAATATCAAATTGGAATTGTTCACGGATATTGATGACTTGTTGTTTATCGAGAAAGGAATCAGAGGCGGTGTAAGTCAATGTTCTAATCGCTATGCTAAGGCAAACAATAAGTACATGGAAGAGGGGTATGATAAAACTCAAGAAGATGTCTACCTTATGTATTACGATGTGGTGAACCTATATGGTGCAGCAATGTGTGGATACCTACCAACAGGAAATTTTAAGTGGGTTGACACACCAAACATCGAGGATGTTGCAGATGATTCACCAGTCGGGTACATTTTAGAAGTAGACCTTGAAATACCCCAACATCTACATGATAACTTTAGCGATTTACCGCCATGTCCGGAGACAACGAAACCACCTGGATCAAAACAAAAATATCTTCTGTCAACCCTTTACAATAAGACCAACTATGTCGTGCACTACAGGAATTTAAAACTGTATACACAACTCGGTGTTAAGGTAACAAAATACCACCGTGTGTTACAATTCGATCAATCTGCATGGTTGAAACCATATATTGATTTCAATACCGAGATGCGCAAGAACGCCTCAAATGAGTTTGAAAAAGCATTATTCAAACTCATGATTAATGCCATCTTCGGTAAAACCATGGAGAATGTGAGGAAACATCGGGTTGTGTACATACGAAAAAATTGGGATGGAAAACATGGTGTGAAGAAATTAATTGCCAAACCCAATTTTCACAGTATGATGGTGCTCGACAATGACGTCAGTATTGTTGAAATGAAAAAATCACAGATACGTTTCAACAAACCCATCTACATAGGCTTCACAATTTTAGACGTATCGAAAACGTTTGTGTATGACTTCCACTACAACTACATGTACCAACGGTACAACCCCACAAATGTCAGGTTATTATACACAGACACCGATAGTCTAATTTATAGCGTGAAAAATACTGACGTCTATGAGGTCATGAAACAGGATATTAATCGTTTTGATACGGCTGACTATGCACCCGACAACATCTATGGTATGCCACTACGTAATAAGAAAGTCAAGGGTTTAATGTCCGATGAAAATAATGGTGATGTTATGCTAGAATTTGTCGGATTACGTAGCAAAATGTATGCTATTCGGGTGCAAACTAAAAAAGAGACTAAACGATCCAAGGGTCTCAAGAAGTCAGCTATCCGAAAACTTACTTTTGAGGACTATAAGCGGTGTTTGCTTGAGAACCGTAACTTTTACCATGTTCAGCAAAGCATCCAATCCAAGCGACACCGCTTACATACCATCAAACAGCAGAAAGTGGGCTTATCACCATTTGACCAAAAACGACACATTACTCACAATTCATGTGAAACAAAACCATGGGGCCACTATAGCATTATTTGTTGAGTGTAAGTATTTTATATTTTATGTTTTTAATATTTAGCTAATTTTTGCTGTTGTTTCAGAAATGTGTCCTGCTGTTGTGATGATCCTCAAAGTGGTTCGGTATTGTGATAGGTGTACAAACAATTGATAGAGTAGTGCGCATGAACAATTGATAGAGTAGTGGTGGGGGTGTCAAAAAATTGATAGTTAGGTTGAATTATTATAGAAAACAATTTAGTGTTAGTTTAAACATACAAAATGCAAGACTTTGGTAATCATAATAGTGATAACAACTGTATTGTTAATATGATTAAAGATAATTGTAGTTTAAGTACTTTAAACAATGTGTTAACAAAGTATTTTAAAACATTAGTTAATATGGCAATTAAATGTGGTCGACCGGAAACTTTAAACTACCTTATTGATAAGGTAGAACAAATGGACTTAGAAGTGAAATTTTCCCCATCGTCAGACGATGAAGACAAACAAATTTGGAACTGGATTTTAAAAAATATCCACTCTGGACGAACAGATGGAATTATAGGACTATCCATTTTTGAACAATCTTACTACAGTGTATTTACATCAAACGAGTTATCCGACTATGTTCAAGTGAAAGAAATGACTGAAAATTATCTTATGAAGAAAGATGATGATGATGACAATGGACACTTTTCAGAATAATAATTATAATGTATTTTCGATAATTTATAAATATATATTTTTTAAATATTATTATAATACAACTCTGTTTTATACTTTTCAGAATAATAATTATAATGTATTTTCGATAATTTATAAATATATATTTTTTAAATATTATTATAATACAACTCTGTTTTTATATGTTAGAGATAAAATTTTACAATAAAAATAATATTTTTACAATGTGATATTTTTTATTTTTTTTTATAAATCACAAGTATGTTCACAAAAGCGGTCCACTATGACAAATTTTTTATTGTTACAAGTATGTTCATAAAAACGGTCCACTATAAAATAAGACTTTTTTGTCAATATATGAATTGTGTAAAGAGTCGTACCCTAACCGGACTTTAACTTTGGATCCACGTTTAGCTAAGACCTTTTCCACTAAATAAATGTTTGGATCGTGAACTTTTTGTAATTCTTCGGCATAGAAACCACCCTTTATATCATCGTTGTTGTAGTCCTTTAGTAGATATGTTCTTGGGTTTGTAAGCAGATACAGACCAATATTAAACAGGTCAAAACCAGTATTAAACAGATACAGACCAGTATTAAACAGGTTAAAACCAGTATTAAACAGGTCAAAAACCAGTATTAAACAGATACAGACCAGTATTAAACAGATACAGACCAGTATTAAACAGGTCAAAACCAGTATTAAACAGATACAGACCAGTATTAAACAGATACAGACCAGTATTAAACAGGTCAAAACCAGTATTAAACAGGTTAAAACCAGTATTAAACAGATACAGACTTTCGCTGATTTTACTCTGGTTTTACTCCGGTTTTCACCGATTTTGCTCCGACTTTCGCCGATTTTACTCCGGTTTTACTCCAGTTTTCACCGATTTTGCTCCGACTTTCACCGATTTTACTCCGGTTTTACTCCGGCTTTCACCGATTTTACTCCGACTTTCGCCGATTTTACTCCGGTTTTACTCCGACTTTCGCCGATTTTACTCCGGTTTTACTCCGGCTTTCACCGATTTTACTCCGACTTTCGCCGATTTTACTCCGGTTTTACTCCGACTTTCGCCGATTTTACTCCGGTTTTACTCCGGCTTTCACCGATTTTACTCCGGCTTTCGCCGATTTTACTCCGGTTTTACTCCGACTTTCGCCGATTTTACTCCGGTTTTACTCCGGCTTTCACCGATTTTACTCCGGCTTTTTAATTTTTGATAAAGTTATTATAAACTTGTTATTTAATTATATTTGTTTTCTTCAAGTAATGGATTATAGATAGTATTTCTCTTCTGATGTTTGTAGAATGTAGTCTTCTTAATTTATCAATTATTATATTACGATCACTATTGGAATCAATATTTTTTTTTTTTTTCATAAGTTTTCAATACTAGGTTGAAAAACTGTTTAATACTGGTTTTGACCTGTTTAATACTGGTTTTGACCTGTTTAGAAACAGACCTGTTTAGAAAGAGACCTGTTTAGATATAGACCTGTTTAGAAAGAGACCTGTTTAGAAACAGACCTGTTTAGAAAGAGACCTGTTTAGAAACAGACCTGTTTAGAAAGAGACCTGTTTAGAAAGAGATCTGTTTAGATACAGACCTGTTTAGAAAGAGGTCTGGTTTTCAAATCTAACAAGCATCATCAATCAACCCATATAATATGCTCTTTATATTGAATATAATAAATCAACTTGTACTATAGATTAGATAAAAAAATTTTATTTAAAAAAATTATAATTTTATATTAAAACAAAATACATTTATAAACTGCAATCATGCAAAAAATCATCTTGAGAAAGAATTTATTCAGGATTGTGTTAAAAATTCGACGCACCAATATATATATATATATATATATACAGGGTATTCTGTTATTAACTACACACCGCCTTTTATGATGTAAAAATATTTAATTATTTCCTATGATGGCTTTAAGTTACCAAAGCTTGCAGTTTATACTTTTTATATACCGTACAGTGTGCAACACTATTTTTGGATACATCATGGTTGATAATTCCTGTTTCATATTTATATGATCTTTTAGGTAGGGTGTCACACATAAAAACACTACAAAAATACGGAATTTTAAATTGTTTAGCATACGCATGTAGATCTGTATCGTAAAGTGCTCTGGGTTGTATTGAAATTTTAGTCTTAGTTACATTGCATTTTCATAAACAACAACCCGCTCTGGGTGTTTATTACCAGAAAATACAGACACACAAACATATCATGGTCGTCTATTTTCAGATTCACTATGAACAATAATATGTGGCCCTAGTGGTTGTGGTAAAACCAATGTTATGTTGAATTTAATTTAAGATGAAAATGGTTTACACTTTGAAAACATTTATGTTTACAGTAAATCTGTTTACTAACCGAAATATCAATTACTAGAAGAGACTTTAAAATTAGTGGAAGGGGTTGGCTATTTTTCCACTTAGTGATACCAGTGAAATTCCTAGTCTGAATGAAGCTCGAGAAAAAAGTCTTTTCATTTTTGATGATGTGAGCTGTCATTCACAACAGAGAAGTAGAGAATACTTTAGTATGGATCGTCATCGAAAAATTGATTGTTTCTACCTATGTCAGAGCTACGCACGTGTTCTAAAGCATAACATAAGGGGCAATGTTAATTGCTTGGTGCTATTCAAAACGGATGAAATGAATCTAAAACACATATTCTACAATCATGTTGGCTCTGATATGAATTTTCAAAAATTTCATGATTTATATCGACATTGTTGGAGTTCACCAAATGGATTTGTTGTAATAATGAAAAATTTCTCTATGAATGCAGGTCGTTATAGGAATGGATTTGATGAATTTATTGAACTGTAGTGTCACCAATACTTTGTGTGTTTTTTCAGATTCATAATAATAATTTTTTTCTGTAAATTTTTTTTTAAAATGTAAATTTTAATCATTAATAAATAAAAAAAAAATATTTATAAGATTTTTATTAAATAAAACCTTTATTCTAATCTCATAACACGTGTAAAATTATTTTAAGATCTAATGCGATTCAAACAAGTTTAAACATGTTCAAACAAGTTTGAACATGTATTTTTATTCAAACAAGTTTGAACTTGTAACAGGATGATGATATCATATTTTTCAAGGTCAAATCTATTTCAACATATTTTTGAGAATAGCTGACACGTGTAAAATTATTTTAAGATCAAAGTCCATTCAAACAAGTTTGAACATGTATTTTTATTATGTAAATTTCAAGTGTCATATTACATTGCTTAATCATAAAAAAATATTAATATCCGATTACGTGTTTTGACACATATAAAATTATTTCAAACAAGTTTGAACTTGTTACAAGATGATGATATTATATTTTTCAAGGTCAAATCTATTTCAACATATTTTTGAGAATAGCTGACACGTGTAAAATTATTTTAAGATCAAAGTCCATTCAAACAAGTTTGAACATGTATTTTTATTATGTAAATTTCAAGTGTCATATTACATTGCTTAATCATAAAAAAATATTAATATCCGATCACGTGTTTTGACACATATAAAATTATTTCAAACAAGTTTGAACTTGTTACAAGATGATGATATTATATTTTTCAAGGTCAAATCTATTTCAACATATTCTTGAAAATTGCTGACTCATAATATTCTTTTCTTGGAATTCAGATTTGCAAATTATTATCTAACACGTTCAAGTGTCATATTACATTGCTTAATCATAAAAAAATATTAGCATCCGGTCACGTGTAAAATTATTTTAAGTCGATTAAAACAAGTTTGAACTTGTAACAGGATGATGATATCATATTTTTCAAGGTTAGATGTTATCTATTTCAACATAAAAAAAAAATAAACATCCGGTCACGTGTCTTGAATTTTATCATGTATATTTAAAGTGTCAAATTACAATATTTTTCAAGGTTAGATGTTATTTATTTCAACATATTCTTGAGAATTCTCTTTCTCCTGTCCCGTTAGATTTGGATATGAACCAGATATGAACTGAGAAATCAGAGTATTAAAGCAGATATAAAAACAATTTTATTAAAAAAATTGAAAAAATCAGAGTATTAAAGCAGTTATCAAATCAATTTTGTTAAAAAACTTATAAAATCGGAGTAGTTTTTAACAAAAACTTATAAAATCGGAGTAGTTACCAGAAATATTCACCATTCACGAGGTGAAACTTACAAACCCAAGAACATATTTATTGAAGGATTACAACAACGAAGATATAAAGGGTGGTTTCTATGCTGAAGAATTACAAAAAGTTCACGATCCAAACATTTATTTAGTGGAAAAGGTCTTAGCTAAACATGGATCTAACGTTAAAGTCAGGTGGTTAGGGTTCGACTCTTTACATGATTCATATATTGATAAAAAAAGTCTCCTTTTATAGTGGAAAGTTTTTGTGAACATACTTGTAACAAAAAAATTTTGTCATAGTGGACCGCTTTTGTGAACATATTTGTGTTTTAAAAAAGGAAATGTATTTTTTAATATGAATATATATTAGACTATGTTCATGAAATTTTATTGAAGCAATTTTTAACTAACACAAAACAATATAAAAATATTGTTGTAATACAAATGTTTTTTGATTCATGTTTATTACTCAAAATTACTTGATGGTGCGAATATAATTATCACAAACAAGGTGTATTTATAACCTGAAAATAAGGTGGTGAGGTCATTTCATAGATAAAACAAAACAATGATTAATTAAATTATAGGTGTTTTTTATTGTAAATACAAACACATTTTTAAAAAAAAACTTATCATAGACAATTACATTCATGTTTTTATTTCTATATACAATCATGATCATCACTATTTCTTCCACAATCACATCTGTCAATTTCATTACAATTTGTAGCACATATCCATGGCTCGAACCATTTCGGTATATTTCCACCATCCATTTGTTGGTATAGCATTCTACAGAGAATTTTAGGATCTATTTGTTCATACCATAAAAACATTCTCTCATCATGTCTAGCACTATCACCAATCCATTGTTTTCGGCGAATATCGTATGTACCCCAATTTTTTCTCAAGTTACTTCCATGAGTAAGATCATCACAACATTCATTTAGTAATATTTCAAACTGATTGAAATCTCTTTTAAAGTAGTTGAACTTTTTCGCATAATTTACAAATAAGATTGCATCCAAACAATTTCTTACTATGAATGCAGCAATATGAAAGCAATCATCAACTTCTAAATAAGAATACCGTAATGTGTCGATTAACTTTGTAGGTATACTCCAACGACATGCCTCCATAAGTTGATAAAATTCCATCTATAAAAATATTTGGCTACAATTTTCTAAACAGATCTTATCAAACAATACTCACATTAAAATATTCTGGGTAAATCATCTCCGAATTTTGAAACAGATCAATATGATTTTGTAGCGACATTGTACCCCATAATTGTAATGAATTAAAATAAACACCATTTTTTACAAAAATATCCATAATTTATTTAGTATTATTTTTTTTTTAAATATCAAAAACATAAACTTTACAATTTTTTTATAACAATAACAATAAAATATATATATCTTGCAGTAATAAAATTCAATATAGGAATGATTTGTTAAAAATTTTGATGTTCTTGAACATAGTCATCATCATCATCATCATCATCACCATCGTCTTCGAATAGGCGCAGTCTCAGTTGGTGACTTCTTCCAATTTTCTCCTCCACCCTCAAATACCCCGGTTTTGTGTTAAATAATTTAATCATGTTGTCCGTCAACACTGCAAACCTAGATGGTAGAAAAACTCCCTCGTTTTCTGTACCATCTAGGCTTATATCCAGTAAAACTTTTATTGATGGCCCATGTATCGTTAGAATCCGCTCCATTTTTAGTATTTTTATTTTTTTTTTCAGTGGCAAGTCGTCCATTTTTATGCATGGTCGCACTAAACAACTATCTAATAATTTTAATTCTGCTCTATTCATTTTGATTAATATTATGAATATTTAATGAAAACTGATGTTACCGTAATGTCGAGCGCCTTTTTTATATGATTACCACCACTCCAAAAATCCCCCCCCACCAGCAGAAATTATTATCTAACATGCGTAAAATTATTTTAAGATCTAATGCGATTCAAACAAGTTTAAACATGTTCAAACAAGTTTGAACATGTATTTTTATTCAAACAAGTTTGAACTTGTAACAGGATGATGATATCATATTTTTCAAGGTCAAATCTATTTCAACATATTTTTGAGAATAGCTGACACGTGTAAAATTATTTTAAGATCAAAGTCCATTCAAACAAGTTTGAACATGTATTTTTATTATGTAAATTTCAAGTGTCATATTACATTGCTTAATCATAAAAAATATTAATATCCGGTCACGTGTTTTGACACATGTAAAATTATTTCAAACAAGTTTGAACTTGTAACAAGATGATGATATCATATTTTTCAAGGTCAAATTAACATATTCTTGAAAATTGCTGACACGTGTAAAATTATTTTAAGATCAAAGTCCATTCAAACAAGTTTGAACATGTATTTTTATTATGTAAATTTCAAGTGTCATATTACATTGCTTAATCATAAAAAATATTAATATCCGGTCACGTGTTTTGACACATGTAAAATTATTTCAAACAAGTTTGAACTTGTTACAAGATGATGATATCATATTTTTCAAGGTCAAATTAACATATTCTTGAAAATTGCTGACACGTGTAAAATTATTTTAAGATCAAAGTCCATTCAAACAAGTTTGAACATGTATTTTTATTATGTAAATTTCAAGTGTCATATTACATTGCTTAATCATAAAAAAATATTAACATCCTGTCACGTATCTTGAATTTTATCGTGTATACTTAAAGTGTCAAATTACAATATTTTTCAAGGTTAGATGATATCTATTTCAACATATTCTTGAAAATTGCTGACTCATAATATTCTTTTCTTGGAATTCAGATTTGCAAATTATTATCTAACACGTTCAAGTGTCATATTACATTGCTAATCATAAAAAAATATTAGCATCCGGTCACGTGTTTTGACACATGTAAAATTATTTCAAACAAGTTTGAACTTGTTACAAGATGATGATATCATATTTTTCAAGGTCAAATCTATTTCAACATATTTTTGAGAATAGCTGACACGTGTAAAATTATTTTAAGATCAAAGTCCATTCAAACAAGTTTGAACATGTATTTTTATTATGTAAATTTCAAGTGTCATATTACATTGCTAATTCAATAAAAAAAAAAAAAAAAAAAAAATATTAACATCCGGTCACGTGTCTTGAATTTTATCATGTATATTTAAAGTGTTAAATTACAATATTTTTCAAGGTCAAATTAACATATTCTTGAAAATTGCTGACTAATGTCAACGTCCCGCCCCCCGTTCACTCTCCGCCACTATTGGTCAAAGCCAATGACGTCATCAATGCTTAGGCAGCCATTCCTTCCCCCACCACACCTCCCGACGCCATCTTGATTTTTACAGCGCTACTATTGGTCAATGACGTCCCCCCCTCCAACTTCGCATTCAACCGAGGTTTGCCCTTTTTGGAAAAGTGTACCATACTTTGGGGTTGAAAGTGGGCTCGATTTTCTCATCTAACGTCCAATTCCCGCCCCCTTTAACCCCCACTTCCAAAACCACGCCCACCACTTTAAGCCCCACTTCCGCCAAGAAACACACTAACGCTCTGTCAGCCACACCCCACCACACCTCCCAACGCCATCTTGATTTACTATTGGTCAATGACGTCATCTATCCCCTCCAACTTCCGAGGTTTCCAACATTCACCTAGGTTTGCCCTTTTTTGAAAAGTGTACCATCAAAGCGGGGTTACTTGAGGTCAAACTGTGCCAGGACCGCTGTGACTCTTCTACTAATGACAAATAATAGTTAACCGAAATGAATCCAAGAGTGCCCAGACTCTATGGTCGTAAAAGAACCATAAAGAAAATAAACCAATCAGACCGGTTGTTTCATATATGGGTCGCCCCTCAAGAAAAATTTCTAACAAACTGGATCAAATTATTAAAGACCTGTCCGACTTTCGTAGCATTCATTCTGTAAAAGAATTCATACGACCTAACACAGAATTTAGCCTATGTCAACATGCGTCAAGGATACAAATTGGTATCGCTAGATATCTGCGATATGTTTGGAAACATTCCCTGTGAAGAGTGTATTATTCTAGTGCATGACATCCTAGAGAAGAAAGGCACCAACCCAGTGATCATTCATGATCTCATCAATACCTCACGTACCATCCTCAAACAAAACTAGTTTGAATTCAACCAGAAAATATACAAGCAAATCTCTGGCCTACCTCTGGTCTAACCATGGGCAGCCCACTAAGCCCCCTCTTGACTGCAATTTATATGGCTGCGTTTGAAAATAATATTTTCAAAAGTGATCAAAACAAAAACATAAAGTTCTGGTATCGGTACGTTGGTGACATTCTCATATACTTTGATGGATCAGATCGACAACTTTCTTCTCTAGTAGAGTGGTTGACTGCAATCAACCCCATAATTCAGTTTACAATGGACAGGGAACGTGATAATAAAATAAAGTTTTTAGAATTAACAATCATAAAGTCAGGAAATGGCTTGGAATTCGATATTTATTATTTAGGAAACCCACTTACTGCGATAAGACTATTCCGAAAGATTCCTTCTACCATAATAGCCAGAAATTATCAGCGTATAACTCAATGGAACATGGGGCTATAACCATACCACTTTCACCTACTACATTTAAAAACGAAATAAACACCATCAAGAGTATCGCAGTTAATAATGGCTTCAACCTTAATATGGTGGATAGGTCATTGATAAAAAAACAGAAAAAGTTAGTTTTAAAAGCCGCCTACCCTAACATTTTGGAGCCAAGCCACCCTTGGACCCTTGTCAGACAGAATTGTAATCCAATCTTAATACATCTGATATTAATAATTTTTCGAAAAAATAAGTTGCAGGATCGGACCCATTCTTTTATGTAGGACTAAATGTGTATAACTGAGGAAAAATATTTAAAACAGCTGAATTTAGCCGGAAAGGGGTGCGCCGAGGGTGAAAAGGAGTAACAAATGGTTTTTTGGGATTTGTGGCTAAAGTATTTATCTTAGAGAAAAAAGTTAAATTGGAAAGTTATTGGTAATAAAATAATCTATAACTTTTTTACTAACCATTTTTTTGCATAACCTCAAATTTAACGAGTAAAATGTAAAAAACTATTTTTTTGTTTTTAGCTTCTCTATTTTAGAAAAAAAAATCGGAAAATTTTGAAATTTTCAGGAAACGTTTGTTTTTTTATTAAAAATAAGTGGAATTTCGCTTTTTTAAAAAAAAGTTGAATAGTTTTTGAGATATTCAATTTTTTAGCAAAAACCACCCCTTTTTTGAGCTGAATAAACAATCTATTTTTTTTCATCGTACAGACTTGATCATAGTTTCATTTTCTTCGTAAGGATGTATATATTAATTAAAAAAAATAAAAACGTATCAGTGCAATGGAAAAACATTGTTGAAATCGCCAAAAACTAAAATTAAATTTTTTCATGTATACATTTTTAATGTATGCCTATGATAATTATACCATTAAACATTAAAAACGTTTTCATAATTAATATTTTTGCGTTCCCTATTTGTTACCTATCATTTTATATATAAATTTCTAAAAAATTTTCATTTTCATGGCTAGGAAGGAATATTAGGTTTTAAAAATAATTGAAAGAAAATCAAAAAGTTCAGAATTTGGAACAGAGAAAAAAGATCTAAGGAAAATAGTGGCGAGAAATGCAAAATTTGAGCGAACTAGATATTTTTTATAGTAAAGATGCTGATAAAAAAATACTTGAAGTTTCGGACCAAGATTAAGATCAGCCAAGTAATTTGTTAAACATTCAATTTAACGAAGAAATTACTATCGAACCAGCGTTAATAATCGAACAGAAAGAAAAAGAAAAAGAATAAAAACCCCAAGAAAAAGAAAGTTAAAGACAAAAAATTGAATGAGTTACTTAAATTTGTATACCTACTAAAAAAATCTAATTTCTAAGCTTTTTGAGTTTTCTTTCAATTATTTTTAAAATCTAATAATCCATTCCTAGCAATGGAAATGAAAATTTTTTAGAAATTTATATATAAAATGATAGGTAACAAATAGGGAACGCAAAAATATTAATCATGAAATCGTTTTTAATGTTTAATGGTATAATTATCATAGGCATTATACATTAAAAATGTATACATGAAAAAATTTAATTTTAGTTTTTGGCGATTTCAACAATGTTTTTCCATTGCAATGATACGTTTTTATTTTTTTAAATTAAAATATACATCCTTACAAAGAAAATGAGACCAAAAGTCATTCAACTCTGTACGATGAAAAAAAATAGATTGTTCATCCAGCTCAAGAAAGGGGTGGTTTTTGCCTAAAAATTGAATATCTCAAAAAGTATTTAACTTTTTTTTAAAAATCAAAATACAATTTGTTAGTAATAAAAAACAGAACGTTTCCTCAACATATCCAGTTTTTCCGATTTTTGTTTCTAAAAAAGAAACGCTTTAAAACAAAAAAATTAGTTTTTTACATTTTACTCGTTAAATTTGAGGTTATGTGAAAAAATGGTAAGTACAAAAGTTATGTATTTTTTTATTGCCAAGAACTTTCCTATTTAACTTTTTTCTGTATATTTAATACTTTAGCCACAGATCGCTAAAAACCACTTTCTCCCTATTTCCACCACGGCGCACCCCTTTCTGGCTAAATTCAGCTGTTTTAAATATTTTTCCTCACATATACACATTAAGTCCTACATAAAAAGTTTTCCCTTAACAAAATGCAATTCAGTTGATCTATTGGGAATATTCTACAAAAAACGGGTTTAAGGTTGTATTCAGGCCGCACACCCAACTTAGCAACTGCCTAATGAACTCCAAAACGAAATCGGAAAATCAAAATCTGGAGTGCATAAGGTCTCATGTCCCGATTGCGATAGTATATACATGGGAAAAACAGGGCGTAGTTTCCAAATTAGAAATTAGAAGGATTGAATATCTAAGAGCCTTTAGAAAAAACAAAACCGAGGAGTCGGCATTCGGTAACCATCTTATCGAAGAGGGTCATAGTTTCCCAACTACTGTTGAAATATTACACGTAGCATCGAAAGCATACAGATTGGATGTTCTGAAGGCAATGGAAATAACCCTAAATAAAAATGATATAAAAAATTTGGTCAATGAATAAACGGACATGATTGCCTTTCCATTTTTCAAAATTTTATAATTCCTCAAATTTTTTTCAAAAATTTTTATCTCCCGGTACTTGTGTTTTTTAAACCATTGTTTTAATTTTATTTTAGATAATATAACTAATTATTGTTTTCAATAATCGATATTTTTACCATTTTGTAAGTATGTTTATAAATAATTCTCAGGTTTATAAACCGCTGACAATTTATAAAATTTCATATCGTTTGAAAATAATCAATTTGGTACGAAACATATGTCACAAAAAAGTTTTATAAATTGTTAAAAATACAGTGAGATGTATTTTAATTGTTAAAAATATACATTTTAATAAATCAGTAAAATAAGCAAAGTACTGTGTTTTTTGATTTAATAAATTAATTTATATCGTAAGCTAACTAACTTAACAAATTGACACAATTGTTTCTTAACTACACAAAAAAATGCTCACTTCGAGAACTTCCTGAAATATTTTGCTACAGACGATAAAACCCCGCAACATTCGACGAATTGTAGTGAAGCGGAGGGAGTACGAATACCTGATACTGATTTTGAGTGGTTCGTTGATGTGTTGCCCATCCGCAACGAAAAGCACTTCAGTTCAACAAAACACATATTGGGCATTAAATTACGCTTCATTGATTTCCTTAGATTTCTCGTAGACAAATTAGAAAATCTGACCTCATGGTTAAATAATATTAATAAATACATTTTTCATCAAAAGGTGCATGATTAAAAAATTTATATACAAGGTTTTTTTTCTTTCTCTGCTGGTCAGTAATGATAAACAATTTAAATTGTTTACAAAGATGTATTTCCATAAGAATACATGATATGTAACGTCTCCAGGAGATCCAATTACCACCTAAGGAGGCGTTTTACAATTTGCTAACAGATGATAATATAACGGATAAGGATTATAGTCATCCTATACAAGGATGAAACACATTTAATTTACATTCCTTAGGAAAATATTGAGACCTGTACATAGAAACTAATGTGCTACTACTTGCGGACATTTTTGTAAATTTCAGAGGAAGTCGTATGCATAGAGCCTATACGTGCGACAGCATGTTGTAATACCACGGAATAAAACTTAAATTGTTGACGGATATTGATGATTTGTTTTCCATCGAGAAAGGAACGAGAAGCGGTGTATGTCAATAATCTAATCGTTATGCTAAGGCAAATTATAATAACATGACACTCATGATGAGACTCAAGAAGATGCCTATCTTATGTATTACGAAGTGGTGAATTTAAATGCATCAATGTGCCAGTCACTTTCGACTAGAAATTATAAGTGGTTTGACACTCCAAGCATTATGCACGTTGCCGATGATTCACCAGTCCGGTACATTTTACAAGTAGATCTTGAAATACCCCCAACATTTACATAAAAATATCTGCTGTTAACCCGGTGCAATAAGACCAACTAAGTCGTGCGCTAAAGGAATTTGAATGTATCCATAACTTTAGACAATGGCACCGTGTGTAACAGTTCGATCAATCGCCATGGTTGAAACCAACATTGATTTCAATACCGAAATGAATGCATCGAATGACTTTGAAAAGTCACTATTCAAATTCATGATTAATGCTGTCTTAGGTAAAACCATGGGTTGTGTACATAAAATTGGGATGGAAACCATGATGTGAAAATATTAATTCCTAAGCTCAATTCTCATAGTATGATGATCCTCAACAATGGCATTAGTATTGTTAGTTAGTATTATAGTTGGCATTAGTACCAAAAATTGTCTGGACATCTATTTAAACTTACCCGTCGAGACGATAGGGTGTTTCTGAAAATGAATTAGAATGGTAAACAAATCAGGTTGAATGGTGGGGCCGGTACACAATACATCTTTTAAGCATCGAATACCACACGCACTAAATTTCTTGATAACGGCATGATGCGGTAGATCATAACTATCTGAAGTAGAAGGGTCATCGTTTACTGAGAGACATTGTTCATGAGAGTAATCTATCCTACACACAACAATGAAAGTGCACTTCCCGCTCCCAATAATAAATCAGCAGGAGCTGGTCAGTGAAAGTCTGGACCTGCTAACTAGGTGTTAGCTAGTATCTCTATCATTTCACGTTGGATCAATTGATCCGGTATTACATATGACCAGCAACTTCGGTATTACATGTGACCAGCAACTACGAATAAGAACGTTAATGCCGTCTTTAAAGAATTGAGACGGCATTAACGTTCACTTAATGATAACTGTTGCTAACTCGGTACAGTATGTAATTTTAGATTTGAAAGCACCTACAAGTATATTGGATACAGTTTTCTTCAATTTTTAACGTCAGCAAGACGCTGAGTGATGAAGTTCGTGTAAGAACAGGTATTAAGTAAGTAGTAACCATTTTGTCAGAATACATAGCATTAACACAGAAGAACTTATGAGCGATTAACCATGGTAACGATCATGGCCATAGGCCAAGCCGGTCGATCCACCGGTTTCAATCATAAGTTCTTCAGTGTCAATGTTGTTGTTGTGTCATTAAAGGGGCCGCCTAAGCCGTTATAAAGATATTTTCATTTGTAGGTACATCAATTCGAGCAGTATAAAATTGCAGTAGTTTGGCTTGTGTTAGTGATGGGTATAAACTGGTCGCGTTATAATTACTTAAGTCCTGGTAATCCATAGGCCAGTCATATGTTACACTAAGAATCATTAAGATCACAAGAAAACGGCTACTTCTTTTTTAGAACTACTACCATTAATGTATATTCAAGTTTGAAGCTTCGAAAGATTTGTGCTAACTTCGCAGAAGTCGTAAAACCTCGAAAGTTTTTCCTTTATTTTGGTTTTCTCAATATAATACCTAAACTATGTGTTTTTTCATAAAATATTATCTCTAAATTTTTAAAATAGAAGAAATTTGCTGCAAAAAAATGAAATTTTAATACTGGGTCTATTTGCGACTCTGACATCGGCGAAAATACTCATTTTATGGGTAAACTCATAAGAAATGAGTTACAGCAAATGTAATTAGCTTTAATGTAAGCAAAGAACGATGTTTTTGGGCCATGTAGTTCACTCACGAGTCTTCAAAATCCAAAAAAGGGACAACAGCATTTCTTACAAGTTGGCTCTGTTTAGTTCTCGCAATAGTTTGAGGAAAGTTTGAAAGGATACCCCATGGAAGCGAATCGCAAAATTACTTATCTTATCGGTAACCGCCTCAAACTTCGCAAAAAAATGGCAATCAAACTCGTAAAATCAATAGGCTATGGCTACTCTATGACCCTGGTTGCAAAAATGTTGGCGATACTAACTTGGCTCCTAAGGCAACCGGATAATTTACACGTGAAATTATAGTTTTTAATCAACCTTTTCAAGAAAAAACAGGTTAGCTGGTCAACTGGGCCGATAAAATCTGGTAATTCTTATTTTGATTTTTTTGTTTCTTTGTGAAACAAGTGAAATTATGATTCCAAGAAAAAACTAACGAGAGTTGTTGTGAGACACCGGTAGGAACTATTTTTTCCTTTTAAATTGTATTTTTTTTTTTCAAGTTTTCGTTTATAAAATTTCGTTTATCACTTTATTTTGTTACCATAGAGCCTCTCCACCCGCAAACAAATAAGAAACGTGCGATAACGTGCATAGTTTCAAAAATAGGTTGCCAACCCAAATCGCTAGGAAAATTTAGGCAATCCATAGAATGAAAAAAAATTAGCGATTTTCTTTTTTGCTATGTGATCGTCTAGTACATATAAAAAAATTCCGGCAGTAGTAGGCATAAAATATGATTATTTTAGTGCCAATAGTAAAGTGAAATGCCATTACATGATTGCGAAAAAAAGTATCACTTTAATATGTCTTAGTAAGCAATGGTGTTAGGTATTCTTTTATGGCAATCGTTATCCACCTATATTGCACCTTTGGAACCATTGAAAAAATAATGAAAAGCTCGAGCTCTTCGCTAATTTCGACGACAAAAATTTTTATATGCTAACGATGATGATGATGACAAAACAGCCAAGGAAACGATTAAAGAATACACTTGTAAAATATATACAAGGACTCAATAATTGTAAAAGCGTCGACCTGGCTCGAGCAATATTGATCCAAAATGGTTTTATTTCTAACTCGGTCAACGAAGATTTTTATAGTGACAAACTTTGACTCAAATTGATTTCCGCTGTGCTTTAAATCACTGAACCAGAAAGTCTTACGCACAATATATGCCACCACTTTGAAGAAAATTTCATCGTACCTAATGTGAATTAATTTAAATTATGACATTATACCATTATAGTTTGAAGGTTTCCCAGTACCTGGATGCGTTACCGATGTCATTATAACGATGAAAAACTGAAAGACAATATTTCAGTTGAGTATTACTTTGGCCATGATGCAGATATTAGTTTCTGCATTAAATTATTATATCAATATAATGTGTAATTATTCTATACTGTAAAATGTTCGATATAACATATTTTTTGGCAAAGTAATTTTCACAAGGAGCTGTATTACTGTATGGTGTAATAGCTTATAGTCAATTTTCAGTGCTCTGAGCAACGAAAAGTTATAATATAAAAGTTGAGACAGTCACTTTTTTACCACAATATATGTATCTACTTCTTCCTAAGATTCTTTAAAAGTAATAGATGACCATATCGCAATTAATAGAATCGCTAAACTTTTCCAACCGATTTGATCTGGTAGCCCATTTGTTTGTGAAAGGTATGAAAAACTTATGAGACCGGTTGCAAAAATGTAGGGGGGGAGGCAATTTATAAAGCAAAATTGCACTACCTTTTCTAGAAAACAAAAAGGTTGGCAGGTCAATTTGGTCGATAATTGGTCGGTCGAAATTATATCTAAGCTATAATAATCGATTGTAAGCTTTAATTTCATTGTAGATGTAATTGGTTTATCCTTTCAAACTACCCTCAAACCATTATGAGAACTGAACATAGCCCATTGGCAAAAATGCAGATTTTTCCTTTTTGTGAATTTTTAAGATTTGTGAGTGAACTATATTGCCTATATTGTCTCCCTTTTAGGTCAGTTGGTTAAGGCGTAACCAATTCCGTCCGCGGTATGCTTAGGGTAGTGGGTTCGATTTCCGTCGTCGCAAAAAAATTAATTTAATTAAAAGTTGTGATGGGTTGGTGTAGTGCTTGGTATATGCATGAAGGAGGTGCACTCAGCCTCTGAAATTGAGGAGCTGATAAATGAAATTATCAGCGGAAAGGTGGTAAAACATATATATGGTAAAGCGATGGGCTCTATAGCCTAAATGTGTCCTTAATGGACAGCCAATGTAACCTAACATTATCTAACCTATATTGCCTAAAGACATCGTTCTTTGCTTATATTAAAGCTAATATCTCTTGTTATAACATCTTTTCCGTTGATTCTACCCATAAATGAGTGTTTTCGCCGATATCAGAGTTGAAAATAGACAAAGTAATAAAATTCTAAAAAATAGATGTCGATATATGCTGCTGTAATTGGATGAATTCATTGAAATTAAGTCATTTTCATGAAGTTTTCGTTTGTAGCCTTCCAGTACAGTATTCATCGATCTTTTGATATTTATTATAGATTGATCGTTCCAAAGATCCTGGTTTTCAGAAAAATGTAGAAGTGTTTGTAATTGTGAGCAGCAGTTTCCACCTGTTATGTTTTCTGGACAAGAATGCAAGTCCCTCAGGCGCAAATAACACAGTTTAATTAAACTGTGTTCTGGAGAGTTTAGTACGTGTAGCCAGTACCTATACATTCTTTTGAAAACTTGTACCGATAACATGTCTCTGTTCGATTCCAAACGAACCATGAAATTAGGTGTATTCTTTGGTAAACATAATATGCCTTTTATATATTTTAACTGCACAGTTTCCAGCATATTGAGGTAATTATAGGACCAAACTTCGGAAGCATATAGCAGTGTTGCACTTATAATGCTATCAAATAATTTCATTTTAGAAGGCCATGAGTCGGACTTTGTTGCACAAAGGATTCTTTTAACGCGTCCATTTGCAGCATGGGTTTTTTTAATTGCATATTGGGTGGCCTGGAAGAATTTGCAGGTGGAAGAGAAAGTCACTCCTAGATATGTGTATTGTTGGCACACCTCAATTGGAATATCTCCGTATTTAAAAACAGGCATTCGTTTACACTTGGGTGAATTTCGAAAAATTAACACTTTAGTTTTAGCTGTGTTTACTGTAAGTTTATTTGCTAAACAGTATGTTTTTAGATGGTGAAGTTTTTTCTGAATGTCACCCGGGGAGTATCCAAATACAATAATATCGTCCGCATAGCACAAAGTTAGAACGTCTGAATTTTGATTAATATTAAAACCACTGAAGCCTGCGCTTCGAAACCAGTCATCCAAGTCCGATATGAAAAGATTGAATAATAGTGGAGACATTGTTTCACCTTGCAGTATACCCGAAAGAACTCTAATCGGATCGGATACATCACCATCTATTTTCAACTTGATGTTAGCCGTATTGTATATTTGTTGCAAAACTCGGATGCTTTTTCCATATATTCCAATACCGTGCAATTTGGACCGAAGTAGCTCATGATTTAAAGAGTCGAACGCTTTTTGAAAATCAATGAAAACCGCATAAACATAATTACCTTTCAGGCGAGTATGAATAGTCAATAAAGTATTCAGTATAAAAATATTATCCAAACAACTTCTGCCTGAACGAAACCCATTTTGGGACTCTGGTAAAAGTTTTTCTTCATCAACCCAGTGTGTAAGACGAGTATTGAGGATGTTAGAGAATACCTTCAGGAGTGTATTCAAAAGCGCTATAGGGCGATAGTTAGCTGGGTTCTTTGGATCACCAGATTTGTGTAATAATGTCGTAAGCATTTCTGACCATTCTGGTGGAGTAGTTTCGGTGGAAAGTATTTGATTAAACAGATTGGTAATATAATGTGTCCAATTGGCTGGTAGGTGCTTATAAAACTCATATGGAACGCGATCTAAGCCTGGTGACTTATTGTTTTTACATTTAATTAAAGAAACCATAAATTCTTCAAGTTGAATTTCATTATCTAAATATGGGTGGGCTGAAGCGAAGATTTTTAATGGTGCAACAATATCTGCTAAGTAAACACTTTTAAAATATTCTTCACATTC
Organism: Chrysoperla carnea; assembly: GCF_905475395.1. Lineage (NCBI taxonomy): Eukaryota > Metazoa > Arthropoda > Insecta > Neuroptera > Chrysopidae > Chrysoperla > Chrysoperla carnea. The sequence goes on along the minus strand of NC_058342.1, from coordinate 5,470,940 downwards.
CTTAATGTCCAGGCACCCTGTTTTGTACGGTTTACGTGTTAGTATGTTTACCGTTTTCCAGAATTCAATATTGTTTTTAGTATAGCAATGCTATTGATAACCTGATTCTCGTAGTTATTCTTTGCATTCTTAACCATATTTCGGTATGTATTTCGCGATTTTATGTAAATGTTAAGAAATGTTTCGGAGAATCCATTTTTTTTCGCAGTTTTGCGGTGTTGCACCGTTTGTTTTTTCAATAGACGCAACTCTCGGGTAAACCAGGGCTTACTGTTAAATGCGAATCGGTCATTAAAACATGGTTGATTTCGAGCTATAACCATACCAGTTTCCTTAGATACTTCTTCAATAGACTTTAGAAGGTTTGAATACAGGTTAACTGGATTTGGATGGTGAAAATAAATTCTAGGATTATCTTCCATTAATCTTTGAAATGAATCCTTTTGTTCATCATTCCATTGAACTATTTCTGTATAGTTAGCAGACTTTTTCTGGTGCAATTTATCTGCAACAGGAGAAAAATGAAAAACATTTTCAAAGCAAATGGTACATATTGAGTGAACAGATTCTCCTGATCCATGAAAAATTTGAAAGTCTTTAACCAAATTCAGGAAAGCAGAAGAAACCCAAGCCAGATCAATTACACTACTTCCGCTGTTATAGGTAAAGCAAGTTGGGTTCGCAGGGGTGTCAGAATGAGATCTACCATTTAGTACCAAAGTCTTCTTCTTCCATTGCTTCGACAAGGAATGTACCACGAGGGGTCACACATTCATCCAACGAGATCCTGTTTGAACTTAAATTTGTCCCGAAAAATACTTCGTCAGGCACTTGATTAAGTTGACCGATACGACTGTTAAAGTCACCCATTATGGTCCATAGACAGTCATTGGTTTCAATGGGTATGGTTTCCACTGCTGAACTTAATATATCAATGCACTGTTTATCGTTCAAATCTGGCTTCAAGTATACAAGACCAACTACCATTGATGACCATATTGATGTTTTGTCGTATGTAATTTTGATAAATATATATAATTTTGAAATACTAAGGACTTCATATTGCACGTTTGTTGTTCGTTTTATGAGTAACAGCAAACCCCCACTGCCTCGACCCTTAGCATATATCTTGGAAGCGTCACTACTTAACACAATGTAATCTGCGAGGTACTCGGGTAAGTTTATGTTTGAGTTCATCAAATGCGTTTCTGTTAACCCAATTATGTCTGCATTGCGCAAAATATTTAAAAAATCAATATCAATGTTAAAAAGTGTGTTAAAACCTGATATATTCCAGAAGGATATCCTAAATTCCGCAGTTTTATGTGCGAAAGTGTTACAATCACTGTTAAAATGCTATGCAGGAGTTATCAAATTTAATCCAGTTGCTGCGTCACCAAAATAGTGCTCTATACGTGAATTGGTTTTTGATTTTTTTTAAATGTTCTTTTTCTTTTTGAACTTTCTTGAGAATTAGCCAATTATGAACTCTCATACGTGGATTCCATTTCCGAAGAGACGATTGCATCTACTTGATTATAATTATTAGAGACTACAGTATGTTGACCATAAATTGCCGATTCAATACGGTCAATATCAAAAACACTTAGTTCATCACCATTTAAAACTAATTTATTGTATTTTAAGGAAGCTTTTATTCCTTTAGTTCGCGCATCTTTTAAAAATGGAAGGAGTTTTTGGCGATCGTTGAGTACTTCTTTACTAAAGTGCTCACTGATATAAAGTTTTGACTTAGAGTCTTTCAGCAATCTCTTACTTTTAATAACCAAGTTACGAACCTCCACACTAGCAAATCTTGCAAGCAGCATATCACTGTTTTTCCCTATATTTTGCACTTCAACTATGTCACTTTTGGGGACATCAATTTTCAGCTCTGACTTCAATGTATCGGAAATGGTATCCAGTAAATTATCATTATTTACAGTTTGAAGCCCATAAAAAATCAGATTTTTATTTCGCATTTCGCGCATTATTTGTTTTATGCTATTGTCTTGTAGCTGAATAATATTTTTAATTTCACCTTTTCCGATTTTAGAGTCGCTACTTCGCTTTTTAAGGATTTCATTTCCTTTTTCATATCCGATACACAAGATGTTAAGTCTCTTAAAGCTTTATTATTCGCAGCTTAGTTAGTATTCATAGCTACAATGGCTTCTGTTAATTTTTCTATTTGTTTATCCATAATTGCGATAATAAAATTAGCACAAAAAAAAAGTAATAAATAAGTAAAACAAGTAAAATTATAAAAATTTAAGTTGAAAATAAGTATTAAAATAACGTATAGTTGACAATTTTAAATAAGGTAGAGTTTAGAAATCACTTTAAACCACAAAAATTTTAAAAGCTCAGATAGTCATTGTTTTATTAGAATTTTAAAAACACTACAATTATTTTAAACCAAATCCAATAGGAAAATAATTAATTAAACGTAACTCGTCGGACTAAGCTATTAGTTAAGTGGAATTATAAAAGTGTAAATTAAAAATTAAAAACATATAATTGACAATGTTAAATAAAACACAGTTAAAATCCAATTTCCATAATTTTAAAAATCTGAACAGTTTTTTGTTTTACTAAAATTTCAAAAACACCACAAAAGTTTAAAATATCTATGAAAAAAAAAAAAAAAAAAAAAAAAAATTATACGAGAAACTAGGTGGATTTGAACCATAGTATGTTACGCATTATTTTTCCTGGATGTAGCCTTAACAAACTTCTATAAAATTTTAAGGAAGGCTTTTACAATTGACAGTTTGATTGATAATGGCATCAACCATTAAAACAAATTGAAATTTAAAACAGAACAACATTCACTAATATTTGAAACGATTAATGACGAGGAGAAGAAGTATTAAATTTTGCACCATTAATTAAACACATATACACTTAGCACTCATTAATAAAATTTAGTTAAAAACAAACAAAAAAAACTTCATAAAACTTTTTTAACTTAAACAACAAGAAACACGTCTACTCATAACAACGGCCATAACTGAACTCCCAGTTTTATTAATATGTCTATGCAAGTATTAGGTGTGGTGGACCTGAAGGGCTAAAATATCTTTTTTAGGTGGTTGAGAATACACATTTAAATGTTAAATTTTCCCCATCTACCGACAGTGGAAACATGAAAATTTGGTATTGGATTTTAAACAACAATATCCACTATTGACAAACAGATGCACTTATTGGTTTATCATTTTTCGAGCAATATTATTATAATGTTTTCACATCAGATGATTTGTCGGACTACATAAGTGAAAAAGAAATTATTGATAATTTTTTAACTGAGGAAGATTGTTGTGATAATGTTTTTTAGAAATACTTTTCACGATTTGTAGAAAAATTAAATAAAACAAGAAAAATTGTAATGCAACATTGTTATTATTATAGATTTTTAAATGTTCACGTAAGATAATAAATACTATTTTAAAAAAAAAATTGTTTTTCTTAAGTCTTATAATATATATAATTATTTTGACAGAATTTTTACAAAAAAGTACCACTATGCAAGAACATTTTACTATTATCTAGAAACAATTATCTGTTTGAAGATTATCCGGTGTACGATCCTTTGTAATTGGAGACTTGCTCATATTGATTTTAAAACAAAATACAGACGTAGAGATCTGTGCTCTGAAAGTGCTGACAAGTACTCTTGTACTACTCCGGTACGAAGAGGTGTGAAAGTGGTTTGGTCTGGCATGGAAGAGGTTTCTATGAGGTTTATAATGGTATGCAAGGGAGCTTTTCAAAAGCAGTACAAACCGCTTTAAAAGGAGTACAAATTTCTTCCAAACCATTTAAACCCCTTCCGGACCTGTATTAACCTTCCCTTCTTAAAAAAAATTGTTGCATACATGGTGTATAAATACCACAGCACACTGCCAGAAGTTTGATATAGTCTGGCAGCGTACAAAGCTACCTGTACAGCTACAGTACAAAGCTACAGAATTTTCCAGGTACCTGGCAATAAGATAAGCTCCGAAAAATAAAAAACAGTTGCAAGAGTCCCTTAGGGTTCAATTTGGGGACCTGTCTATTCCTTTACTATATCAACGACCTACCTAAAATCAAAACACAAAAAATGTTTGCTTTTGACACTGCACTCTATGCTGCTTCTTCTAATTAAAACTAGCCACAACTCACTTACAAAATAGACTTGATGACCTAGTTGATTATTTTTTGGAAAACTGGAAAATTAAAATAAATGCCTCAAAGATTTAACTTATCATATTTAGTCATAAGTTTAAACTGAAAAAGATATATTTTTTGCATGAAATGATGAAAAAAAAAGGTTAATACTGGACATAATTTGTAGCAAATAAAATTAGCTACAAAACAAATTAATATAAAATTATTGGATCTATTTTACTCTTGGATATATTTTCTAAAATGGAGGAAAAGGTGAAATAAGCTTTTTTATTTTTTATGTCCCGGAAAGCAAGGAAAGGAAATTATCTCAGATGCTGCATCTTTTTTGACGCAAATGTCATTGTCTACAAATCAAAATTAATGAAAAAGTGTTCGATCTCGCATAGTTTTGAAATACTTTCAAAAATCTATTATTCTGTCAGAGATGCGTGCGAGACCGTCGAACAAGAAAAAGAGTGTTTTACCGCGATATACGGTTTTCATTGAGACGGAGAGAGCAATAAATAGCCTAGCTCTGTCGAACACATGTGAGCTATGAGTTTTGCATGCGTATCAATATAAATATAAATCTGAATAGTCAGTATCTGAGGTCATCTATATGTAGTTCATTCTACACGTTTTCAGCGTACAAGTGGCCCATGCTTCATTGGGGTTTTCTGATTTTCCGAGGGGTTGCTATATGGATAATGAAACTTTTAAAAGTATTTTATGAATGCGAAACTATTTTGGATCAATTAGTGAAAATATCATCCTTAAAGTATACAACAAAAAATCCTAATATTATGGGAAATTGTTTTCAAACTTCCGCGGAGTTGCGATGTGGATAGTGAAAATTTTGAAATAATTATGTGAATTTTACTTTATTTCGTGTCTATTGGCGAAAATCTTTCTAGCATGTTTATAACTTAGAACTCTAATTTTGGGGGGTTGTGAGTTTTCGTTGGGAGGGGGGGGGGTTGATTTGACAAATTTTTTTTGGTCAATTAGTGCAAATGTAACCTTTTGTGCATGTATACAACAGAAAAACGTAATTTTAGAGGTTGCTTCCGGGTGGCTGCGATGTTGATAATGAAATTTTTTTAAGAATTCTGTTAATGTGACTTTTTGGGTCGATTGAAAACTCCATCTGTCTAGGACGTATTGAACATTACATCGTTATTTTGGGGCGATTTTTTTCATTTGGACGGGGGGGGGGTGCAATGAAAAACTTTTCCGATTATTCCTGTTGGTTTCAAGTGATTTCGCACCGAACGCACAAAACTGCAAGTTTCTATTATATCTAGAATTGCTCTACAGTTAGTATACTTTAATCGGTCAGTCAGTCAGCCTCCCGTCTAATAGATGGGATGCAAAAATAATAGTTTTTTTCGATACGATGGTTGTTTGTATTTTTTTAAGAAATTAATGAGAAAAAGAAAATTAAAAAAAGTCTAATTTCAATATTTTTTATTGAATTTTCCTTTTTATAGTAATCTGAGCGATCTGTATGTAAAAGGAAAGGCATTTTAAGGAAAATTGGTCTGAGAGAGTTGGGCCTAAAAGTTGATGCTCTACAACTTTTTTTTAAAACATTTTTTGAAATTTTCAAAATATAGCCCAAAGATCATATTTCGGGATAATTTTTAATTTTTTCCACCTCTTTCCCTGGAAATGAGAACTTTTTTACTTTGCACAACGTTTTCTTCGCATTTTTCTGACCATTCCCATATAATTTTAGCCATATCAGACAAAAACTCGATTCCAGAGTCTTCCTTACTGGACTAATAAAAAGTTGTTGAGTATTAAAATTGTTGGTTAGCATATTTCAGCATCCTAAATTGAATAAAACTTTTTAGTTGAAAATTATTTTATTATTTAGTTTGCTATGATTCGAGTTTTTTACAGCCCATCGTCAGGCTATAATTTACAAAAATAATATAATATTATTACATTTGATATTTAAAAGTTTGAATTACATATTAAAATTTTTTTCTTAAAATAAATATAAAAACATTTATAAACGTTTAAAAACTTGCCAACATGTAACAGTTTCGTTATTGGTCATTGTATTTTTAATTTTCTTCTTTAATTTTTTATGAGCTTACTTTCTGTTACCTGTTGGTTCACAATAAAATTGGCGATGCTCTTGAAATCTTGGATTAAACGATGCATATGGACTTTGACAAAATCCATGTTTATGTTTCTTGTGAATATAATTCAAAACATGTAGGTGTTACATGTTGGTAAGGTTTTAACGTTTTTCAATATTTTTTAATTTATTTTAGGAAAAAATTTTAATACATAATTCAAACTTTTAAATATTAAATGTATTAATATTGTATTATTTTTGTAAACTATAGCCTGAAGATAGGTTATAAAAAACACGAAACGAAACGTAGCAAACTAAATAATAAAACAATTTTCAACTTAGAAATTTTATTCATTTTGGGATGCTGAAATATGCCAACCAAGAATTTTAATCAACTTCATAAGCATCCTTTTTAATTATATTAACAAGTGGTTGAATATGTTAAAAACAAAACATAGAAAACAACTATCGCTTGTGAGGAGCTTCATACACTAGGTACTCGCAAGGCATTCAAAATAAGTATAAATAGTAAATGTCAACACAAAATGTAAAATTCGAATTTCTGACCAACTGGAACAATAATTGGAATATATAGCCTGAATTTTTTTGGAAATAACCAGCCAAACCACGAGTCAAAAGCCAAGTTTAAATCAACTCCAGATCATCTTACAAATATTACGCACTTTAATATACAAGGTGTTTCTAATAAAGAACTCCACTTGGAAATAATGCTCAATGTACTAAGCTCTGAAATCGGAGTTATATGTCTAATTGAACATTGGCTAACAGAACCACAAATATAAATGTTATCAATTAGCAACCTTAAACTTGGATCATACTTTACTACAACGGATAAGAAAAGAGGTGGCTTCTGTATCTTAATAGATCCAAAATACAAAATCGAAAGCTATACACATATTTAATTGGAATAAGAATGCAGCGCAATCAGGATCAGAGACATTAATACGGTGATTATGGGCATATACAGAACTCCTACAAGTGATATTAAAATATTTTGTGCTAGAAAAGTGTTAAGGCTATGTTTTAAATAAAAAATTTTTAATAATGTAATCATTTGCGGTGACTTAAACATCGATATGCCACAAACTGATATATAAGTGAGTACTATCCAACAAATTTTCTTGTCATATAATTATAGTATAATAGTATAAGAGGCAACTCGTGTCACAGATACAAGTGCAACTTGTATAGAAAGCTTTTTTATCAATTCCAATCATAGTAAAGTTAACGTGTGTCACACCCCATTATCAGATCACACCCATCAAATACTAACAATAGACTCGTTTAAAAACATACTAGAAAGTAAATATTTTTGTCGGAGTGGGGACTTTTCTCAGGTCTAGGTAAAAAATTTAATGCCTTTACTAACAAAAGAAACAGGGGAAGAAATAGAAAAAAACCAAATAATGCAATAGATACATTCTATATGACTTTTAAGCGTCATTTAGATATAGCTTTTCCAACAGTCAATGTACCCATTAGCTACAAAAAGCGCAATGAGATCCAAAAAAAAAAAATTAATAAATTAATAAAATCTGGAATAAATTTAAATTTCAAAAACCTACAAATACACAACTGAAAAAATACTATACATTGATTCGAAACAAATTAACTAGAAACAAAACGAAATCATGCAGGTGAGTTGTTTACTGAAAAACATCAAATAGCTAATGTTTTCAACAACCACTTTATAAATATAGCTTACAATCTGGAATTACCACCGCCAAACTTTGATGTGCAAATAAATAAAGTTAGCAATATATTATTTATGTATGCTTGCTAAGACTCAGAACTATATTCTATAATCTGACACAGGAAAAAAAGAAATACTGCGGCAGGGATGAAGTTCCATCTTCAATAATAAAAGAGAGCGCTACTTTTCTCGTCTAACCATGACTAAATATGGTAAATGAAACTCTAGAAACTGGTATTTTTCCAGATGCACTAAAAAAAGCCGTTATTAGTCTTGTCCATAAGAAAAATGATCGAATGGACTTAAATAATTACAGGCCCATTTCACTACTGCCCATCCTTTCGAAAATTTTTGAAAAAATTATACACAACAGAATAATGTCATTCATTGAAAAGTATTAAAATAATTTGTGAAAATCAACACGGATTTGTCAAAGAAAGGACAATTGATCAGGCAATTTTCAAAGCATTTATTGATATATTTGAAGCACTAAATAACAAGGAAATGACTGCCGTTTTATTCCTAGATTTAAGTTAAACGTTTGATTCCTTTAACATTGAATTACTGCTTCATAAACTCACATTTTAAAAAAAGGTAAAAAGAAATTGGTTTAAATTTAATCGAGGCGTATCTTACCAATATATTCCTATATTAACAATGTACAAAAATCAGCTATATGGACAATAATTAGAAAACTCAAACTCTTTTAGATTATAAAGCTTTTCTAAGAGGTGTACCCCAAGGACCTGTGCTTGGACCGCTGCTGCTTGTCATATGTATATAAATGATCTCCCCAAAAACTAAAAACAATTACTGTGCTTTTTCATGATCAACATGAACAGAATCTAAGATTGAACATATCCGAAACCTCTACATTATTGAACAAGTGGTTTGAAGAAAACTTACTTAATTAAATATAGAAAAAACGCATATGTTGTGCAAAAATAATATTCAACAAATCAACTTAGACAACAAATGGATAATCGATGCTTCGGCTCATGTGAAGTTTCTACGGTTTTACCTTGATAGAAATTTGAACAATTAAGTGCATTGGGAATACCTAACAAAAGAGTTATCAAAACTTAGCTATAAACTTTATAAAATAAAAGATGCGGTAGCCCCAAATATCATGGATTCAGATTTATTATGCCCATATATACACTATAATATAAAATATGGAATATTGTTCTGGGGAAATTCCACTACTATCGACAAAATATTAAAAATTCAAAAACGATGTGTTAGAACAATAGCAAATGCTGAAGTAAACAACATGCCAAACCAATTTTTAAGATATCAGGAATTTTGACCGTTATAGATACATATATTGTAGAAAGTGCACTTTTTATAAAAAACAATCAAATTCTATATTAAAAACACCACCTTGATCACTCATACTGTACGAGAAATAAACAATATTTGGTTGCAATGCAAACCACCAAGAACTATATACACAGTGGAGTTATAAATACAAGTATACGTATCTATAACAAAATTTCAAAAGAAATCAGCAACCTAAGCTCCATTGGTCTTAAGGATGTATGAGCATGGTAGTGGGGGCACAAATTTAAAAATAAATATTTTCAATTTTGATGATAAATTTATATTATTACTTGACGATATAAGACGAAAACTAAGAATAAAATTTTTCGATATTTGGCTTAATTTTCAAAATATCGAAAATTGAAAATTTTGTTTAATTATTTAGCTTTCGATATTTCGAAAACCAAGACACATATCGAAAAATTGTTATTCTAATTTTTTGTCTACATTCATGAAGTTATAACAAAATTCATCATCAAAGTTGAAAATAAGATAAAAATAATTTCAACCCTTAATCTACCCTGCTCTTACATCCCTTATATGGACGGTGACACTTAGTTTTTTCTTTTCTAATTCATTGCTAATATGTTTACTTTCTATTAAAAAGTTTTTTTTAAATTTGTTTTCATTCATTCCAAATGAAAATTATCAAAAACTTCCAAAATATGTCGTTTTTTGAGATTCCTCCATAAGAGCCAATGTATTTTATATCGATTTTTAATGACTTTTTTCTTAAAAATTTGCACGGTTACCTAAGCTGAAATTTTAACCACATATTCTTTGAGTAAAAGACTACCTACAAACAAATTTTGAGCTTTTAAATCAAACATTGTTGTCATGCTCATACATCCTTAAGAAAAAATTAAAATAATGTCTACTTGAGAAAAATGTTTACAATCTAAGAGAATTCATTCGTTGAATAGTGATTGTAGTTAATGTAGAGACCAATGATACAAAGAATAAATATTATTATTATTATTAATATTGTTATTATTATTAGAAATTGTGGAAATTAGATACGAAATTGTATAAATATTATATTATTTATTTTTTGTATGTAAATACACATAGTTACTGATTTAAATTTGTAAGAAAATCTTTTTAATTTTTCATTTTTCCCTCCAAATTTTTGAATCGTTATATCTCAGAAACGGTGACTCTTAGGAAAACAAGTATTGAGAAATTTTGTATATTTAATTATTTGATCAACGATTTTCGTCTGAAATTTGACTCCGAGTCAATAAATAAATTTTTTATTCTTGTATGTCGCGGATCAATCAGGACTTTTACGATTTCATTTAAAAAGGAGTTTTGGTCAATTCTTCCAAACTTCAGCCGGGTGCGAATTTTTTTACCTTCGAATTTTTTAATCTTCTGGATCACTTCATTAAAATACTCTCAAACGTTGTGAATTTAATTTATTGCGTCTATTATTAATTACAAAATATAAACCAAAAGTAACTTTCAACCGGGTATAACGTGATATCTCATATCTTTTTTTATATGAAAAAATGCCAGTGAAGATGCAAAATATATCACAGTTGATCGGCTCCAACAAATATGATTTAGCATTCAAACAATGTTCATTCTTGTACGAACAAAGATTATTATTAATTAAGTAAGTTGTAAAAAATATAAGATTATCTTTTCAACAGACAACCATATTTCAAAAATATAATACAATATAATAAATACATAGTTAAGACCGATACTTTTAATTCTAAAGCTAAATCTCGTTAGTAAATCCAATCGTATAGTCATGTATATTACATACCTTCTAGAAAATACAAAAAATAAGAAACTTTTACATCGGCAATATTTGAAAAATACTTGATCCCTTTGTGGAATATGATAATCTTTCTTGTATGTTAAAAATATTTTTATATAAAGTTATCCGTACGATATACAAACTTTTTCAAACACGGATTTTCGTAGAAAACAATAGTTTTTTGTTTTAAAAAGAGATATTTGGTAATTTTTTTCTATGTATTTTTTTATATGTATAGAGATCCTAATACAGAAGTTAATTTTTAATTTGCTAATAGAATATAATTAACAAAATTTTTTGATACCTTTACGTTTTGAGGTGACAATTTTGAAGTGGTATTTGGCTATTGGCAAAGAGCTACTGGAAATAACGTTATGGCATGGATTAATAGGAGTGGTAGGATCGCCAGCCATGAAATTTTTCAATTAGAGTAAAATTGAAAACTTTTACTCATTTCAATAAAGATTTGTAATTTTAATAATGAAAAAAAAAAAAAAAAACTTTCATAACAATGATTTGGAAGATCATAAACAGGATTACAGTTTGAAATATCCAAAACTCATTTTAATTGCACTGAAAACATGTATCATAGAATGAGCAAAATTAATATTGTTGTTATTATAGAATTTCCACTTTGTAATCGGAAAGCATGATGACACGGAAGTCAGGGGGAAATATATCTATTGACAGAATTATATGGTTTATGATATCAGCGGGTAATTGAAATTGAAATTCAAGTTATTAATTCTTTTTTTAAACAATACAGTATTGTACAGAACATTAAAAGTCATTAAAAGGGATTTATTTATTTATTTATTTATTTTATTTTATTTTTTTTTTATTTTTTTTTTTTTTTTTAGGTTTTAGGACCGCATTGATTGCTAAGATCATTAGCAGCCCGTCCACAGTTACGTGACAAATAACAAATAAAACAGAATAAAATTTTTTAAACAGGAATTGACATCACAAAAACAATAAACGCAACTCAAATTCAAACACTTTCCTTCTTTTTTCTTTTTCTTTTTTCTCTTTTTCTTGCTTTTTCTTTCTTTTTTCTTTTCTTCATTGGAGAACACAAAACCAAATTAATGTTTCGTTCCTGGCCTGGGTCTAAGCCTTGGCTTGACGGACATTATGTAATCGTCATCGATGTGCAGGTACTCCTTAATGTAGGCCGAGAACTTATCGATGTAATTCAACAGCCTTGTGTCGGATAATCTATCGATTTCGCCCCTCGACCTAGCATACTTTCCCCTGACGAGTCCTGATTCCAGGATTGTACCAAAAGTGCTTACTAGTTCCAGATATTGCATGTCCCACGTGTAATCCGTGGGTAGGCAATCACTATCCGGATCCAGCAGGCACTGTAACTGGTCGAACGAAAATGATCCAACAGCGATAGTTGTCGGCTTCGAACTTGACGTTGTAGCAACTGGCTGGACGTTGAATGAACAGCCAGTTGATACGCTACTCGGTGACGCGGCCATCTCACGATCGCTCGAAGTGCTCACATCCCCGAGAGAAACCGACCTAGAAATTTTCTGCTGTTTTGCAGACCTTTCAGGAGATGCTGGTAATTTCAGTCGCTCCACGACCGGAACCAACTCCTTCTTGGTCTGCATTTCGCTCATTTTCCTTTTTTGGGAGATAGATATTTTGGGACCCTCTGGTGTAGTTGTAAGAGTCTTTACTATCCCCTCTTGCTCCAATTTTTTATCGTTCTTCGGGACACCTTGTGTCGCCGTCCTTCCGTGGGGCGGCCGCTGTTGTTGCTGACGTCCCTTCTTTTTTCCTGTTACAGCTTCACCTGCAACAGGGGTTGCGTGTCCGCGCACTTGTGCTGACAAATGTGTTTTCACCACTTTGGCAATCAGCGCAGTAGCTGGCCGAACAGTGGCCGCAGCGCTGGCGTATGATACGCCGGCGTTGCTTCCACCCGAACCAACCACCCGGCGACGTGCCTCTGGATATGCAAGCTCATCTTGAGCCTTGACCTTCTGAATAGCGACCTCCTGCTTGTAGGTCGGACAATTTTTGTTACGGGCCGTGTTTGCACCTTTACAGTGCACACACTTGAAAGGTTGGACGCATGAACTGCCTTTGTGTGGCAACTTACCACACACACAAATTTCTTTTTTATTACATTTCGATGCAAGGTGTCCATATTCTTGGCATCGAAAGCAACGCAGCGGTTCCGGTACATAAAGATGGACCGGAACACGTAGATGGATTCCAACATCGATGTGGGAAGGAAGACTGGTTCGATCGAAAGTTAAGATTAACTTTGGTGATTCCACCAGTGCTCCTCCCCTTCTCCACTTAATTCGTTGGGCCGCAATGATACCTTGCGGACCCAACTCCTTCTTGATCTCCTCAATTGTACAGTTGAGGAGATCACTGCAGTGCACAACCCCTTTGCTGTAGTTCAAGGTGGGATGAGGTGTGATGTTCACCTCATCGTCTCCCAACCTTGACATCGTTAATAATTTTTCTGCCTGTTTGGCAGAATGAACCTCTATAAGGAGGTCGCCACGAATCTTCTGGACGCTTTTAACACGTCCAGCCGACTCATAGACCACCCTTGCTAAACAGAAGGGACTCGATTTCTCGAAGGACCCTTCCATCTTCTTCACAACGAATAACCTCTTGGAGTTCTTCGTTATTCCTTCGGGGGCAGCCAATGGCATTGGTTTACCAACCTTACACCTTTTTTTTGTAGGGGGGTTTGGTCCCCCCGACGTTTCAGAACTAACCGAGACGCCGCTCGGGGCCCGTAACGTGGGATCCATCTCCGAACACTTCTCGCCTGGTTTCGGACGGGACAGGCAAAGTGTTCCACCTGTAACACCGACCGGTACTGGGGATCCGACCCCCTGCACCGTAGATTTAATAATTTTCTCGTTGTCTTGCATTAAAAATTACATTTTTGGTTTGGAGGGGTTTTCCTTCCCCACGCACAGAATAATTTGGTCCGGGAAGCAAGCTCCTTCCCCATCGGTGGAGTAGTGCAAACCGATGAGCATTCCCCTATCCACCACCCGGGGACCCGCCCAGTAGGAGTTGGCTTCTCCTCTGTTGAGTACTACAGCAAAGTGCAGCACCCCCCAGTGCTAGGATTTATTTATTTATTTATTTTTTTTTAATTTTTTTTTTTTTTTAGGGCCGCATCGATAACAGCCCATATCATCAGGACAGAGCACATATCGTTACATCTAATGTTCAGTAACACATGTATTTATATGCAAACAAAACGAGGTAAATATACTATTATATCACTTAATTAAACGAATACCTCTTTTAAAAACCGACAACTCAATAATGAAAATACATTGTATCACAGATAGATATGTCGAATAAAACAGAGAAAATTCTTAAAAGGATGTAACGGCACAGATAACATGAAATAGGTAAGTTATTATCACAGGTTAGTATTTCACAGTTTTTCATATTTTTCCTAAAAGACCTGAACAATTTATGAAATTTATCAGTCTGGGTAACATGGTAGCGTTATTACCCAGGATGCGACTTAAGCCTCCTCGCAGTTGACATTGTTGACGATGTGCTTGGTATTGCGGACAGGTGGTGAGAATATTTCTGACAGTAAGGGGCCGCCCACAGGGAGCACATTGAGGCTGTTGCTCTCCAGTGAGCAGATATGCCGAGGTTATTGCAGTGTGCCCAATGCGAAGTCTGGTGATGGCCACATCCTCGATGCGAGTGCCATTGGATTACTCCATTTAGACACTGACGGCTTGATGGAAAATAATTTCGCATTGAGTTCGTTTCATGTGTGTTGCCACTCCCGTTGAAGCAACAGCCTCATGTGGGACTTAATATCAGTGTCCCTCACGCACACATCGTCTACAGCCGGTGTTGCTGCAGCCTGACGCGCGGCATCATCGACAATTTCATTACCTAAGATGCCCACGTGACCCGGTGTCCAGATAAACACAATACGCTTACGTAAACACAATGTGTCACTTGACGAATCCAGAGCTTCTTGAAATTCCTCGATGGTAAAATCTTGATTATAATCCAATACCCTCTCGGTGGAAAAGTTCAGGGGGGGGGGCTCTCCCTTTCCTCTTTCATGCGATTAAAGGCCGGATCATAATTTGACGTGTCACTGACACTCTTAAATTGTTCAGCAAGGAGATCAGCGATACTTCTCTCCTCCACTGCTACAACACCATTGTCGTCAGCCAGGTGTGTCGGCCAAGGTATTGATGGTCGCCCTGATATAGCCCTTACCTTTCGCCAGACTTCCGACGATGACGTTTCAGAGGTAATAGTGGAGACGTAATTCTCCCACGAACGCCTCTTGGCTGCCGGAATGGCACGGCGTGCTAAGGCTCGGGCTCTTTTGAAATTAATTATGTTTTCAGGGCTTGGCCGACGCTTTACTCGCCCAAGTGCCCTTTTCTTGTTCGTCACAAGGGAGGCAATTTCCTTATCCCACGAAGGGATTCTCATACGAGAGAGCGCACCCTTAGTTCTCGGCACACTCAACCGTGCAGCTGCAGATATCGAGGTATTTATGCCTTCAATCTCAGCGTCTATGGTGTTATATGCGAACAAATCGGGCAGCCTAACCAATGACTGGTACTTAGTCCAGTCGGCCCGATCAATACACCAACGTTCGTGCGATGACGCTTCGACCTTAGGAATATCAAAGTTGATCAGGATAGGAAAATGATCGCTTCCGTGAAGGTCCCGTTCAGTTTTCCATTACAAGCGTATCGCAAGCGTTGGTGAGCACACCGAGACATCAATGGCAGAAAACGATCCATTTGCCGCATTAAAATGCGTCATTTCGCCAGTGTTTAGGAGAACATCATCCGCCTGGTCGATGTACTCCTCGAAGAGTCGTCCCTTAGGTGTTAGTTGTGTCCCTCCCCACATGGGATTGTGGGCGTTTATGTCTCCAACAAGAAGGTATGGAGGTGGTAATTGCCTGGTTAAGAACATCAGGTCCTCCAGCCACCAATCAGAGTTCGGGGCAAGATAGATATTGCACACCGCGAGCTCCATAGGTGTTCGGAATCTCACGGCTACTGCTTGAAGTGTGGTTTGCAGTGGAAGAGCATTAAATGACAGGCTCTCCTTTATAAACAAACCAACCCCTCCTCTTCGAAGGACGTCGGGCTGCTGATCCAGACGATGACTGATGTAGCCACGAAGATTAAATGCCTCGTTAGGGCGAAAGTGCGTTTCCTGTAGGCAAATGCAGAAGGGAGCGTATTTCACAAGCAGCATTTTGAGTCCTGTGTAGTTGTTTGAACATCCTCTACAATTCCATTGTACGATATTAGACATTCTTAGATATTTGATATTATTGGAATGTAGCGTGTGAAGGGCGAAGCGGCATGTTGCTAGCTACGTATCTTTCCCTTCGGCCAACCTCTACCTTTCTTTGGCTGTGGTTCTGACTCGGCAGATGATGCGTTCGAGTCGTTCCCATCCTTATCGGTTGGCATCCTGGATGCCACAGAAATGCTGCCGGTTGATACTGACCGACGCAAAGGGTGTATCGGTGAGACCTGGGTGGCGACGGTCTCACTTTGACGGGCTACTTCAAATGAGGGGCCCGGGAGTGACTTCACTCGGATCCGATGTCCGCAGGTGAAGGCGTTTTGACACCACCAGGTGGAACAGAATGTTCACCAGCCGGTGCCAGAGGGGTTCAGGGTTCTTTTGTTGTCCCTGTGTCAACGTTACAACAGTATTCAATTTCTCAGCAATCATTTTTTCCACTATCTGAAATATCATAGGAGCAAGTTGTTGAGCCAGATCTTTCGGTGGAGCAGCTGCTGGTGTGGTAACACTGGCATAGCTGACGGTACCGGGATCCAGCACTCCCAGTGCACTCGCCGGGGAAGCCAGCCACATTTAGGGAAAACATAAAAACCGTAGGAAAACAGCACAAACGGCACAATACGCCACAGGGAATTTGGTTTGATGGGTTTTCCTTCCCATACGCGCGGCTTTGGTCCGGGGGAGCAAGCTCCAACCAATCGGTGGTAGGTGCAAGCCGATTGGAATCCTCTATCCGCCACCCGATGACCCGCCTGGTACCAGTGTGCTATGGTTCCACCAGCCGAAGCTGGTGGCAGGATTTATTTATTTATTTATTTTTTTTTTTTTTTTTAGGGCCGCATCAATAACTGAGATCATTAGCAGCCCATATCATCAGGACAGAGCACATATCGTTACATCTAATGTGCAGTAACACATGTATTTATATGCAAACAAAACGAGGTAAATATACTATTATATCACTTAATTAAACGAATACCTCTTTTAAAAACCGACAACACAATAATAAAAATACATTGTATCACAGATAGATATGTCGAATAAAACAGAGAAAATTCTAAAAAGGATGTAACGGCACAGATAACATGAAATAGGTAAGTTATTATCACAGGTTTTCATATTTTTCCTAAAAGACCTGAACAATTTATGAAATTTATCAGTCTGGGTTACATGGTAGCGTTATTACCCAGGATGCGACTTAAGCCTTCTCGCAGTTGACATTGTTGACGATGTGCTTGGTATTGCGGACAGGTGGTGAGAATATTTCTGACAGTAAGGGGCCGCCCACAGGGAGCACATTGAGGCTGTTTCTCTCCAGTGAGCAGATATGCCGAGGTTATTGCAGTGTGCCCAATGCGAAGTCTGGTGATGGCCACATCCTCGATGCGACTCAGTGCCATTGGATTACTCCATTTAGACACTGACGACTTGATGGAAAATAATTTCGCATTGAGTTCGTTCCATGTGTGTTGCCACTCTCATTGAAGCAATATCAGTGTCCCTCACGCACACATCGTCTACAGCCGGTGCTGCTGCAGCCTGACGCGCGGCATCATCGACAATTTCATTACCTAAGATGCCCACGTGACCCGGTGTCCAGATAAACACAATACGCTTCTGACTCCGCTTGAGGTGGTGATGAACATTGAGGACCAGTTGGACCAGTGGATCCATGGACCAACGGTCACCCAATGCCACAAGCGCTGAAAGTGAGTCAGAGCAAATTAAGTAGTCATGTCGTTGTTGGAGATCAGCGAATCTTAGGGCCTGCCAAATAGCATATAGCTCAGCGGTATACACACTACATGAATCCGGCATCGACCAGGAGTAGGTTTGACCCAAGCGCTCCCTACCCCAGTCTCCGTCTTGGATCCATCCGTATATATCCGCTGAAAGTTTGGATACTCGCTCAGTAGTGCATAAAATTCCGCCCTGAAGAGCGCGTCACTTGTCTCACCTTTTTTCAATGCTGCAAGATCTAAGCGACGCATAGGTGAGACCAGTGTCCAGGGTGCAATTTCATTATGCGAAATTAGGAAGACCCTTGGAAGTGAGTAGTTTATTTGTGCGACAATCTCGATGATACGAACTGCCATCGGCCTATGAGCAGATGGTCTTGTTCTGTACCTGTTCAGGATTTCGACGTGCTTTTCAAAGATGACTTCGTAATTCGGGTGCCAAGGCTTTGCCAAAATACCTGAACAATAGTTCAAGGTAAATTGCTTTCGCCTGATTGAAAGTGGTGGCAGGCCCGAATCACACAGCAGACTCTGAACAGGACTCGTACGGAACGCACCGGTGGCCAACCGCACACCGAGACTGTGGATCCGGTCGAGTGGTAGTAGAGTGGACTGCGAAGCAGAGGAGTATACCATACACCCGTAGTCTAGTTTACTCAGTATTAAAGACTGGTAGACTCTGAGTAGGATATCCCTGCTCGCTCCCCATTTGGTACACGACAAGCATCGAAGGATATTGAGAGATCGTTTACATTGTCCCAATAGGCTACTCACATGGGGCTTCCAGGAGAGCTTCCTATCAGAGATTAGACCCAGATATCGTACATTGTCCACCACCCGTATTCTTGAGGCGTCAACAAAGAGCTGAGGGTCATTGAACCGTTCAATAAGGTTCACAGTATTTTGATTGTAGGTTTGGTTGACAGTAATTAAAAATCATTTAAATTAGAGTAATAAGCGCGATCAAAAACATTATACGGATCGGGACAGAAGAAGTAATAATCATTAAAAACACGAACACGAAAAGAAATATTTACAAAAGTGAAAAATAAAAAAAAAATAAATAAATAAATAAATAAAAAAGAAGCACACAAAAAAAAATATTTAAAAAACCCTATCTAAATCTAAACACACACAAAAAAAAAAAACAAAGAAAAAATCATCCAATTAAAAAAGTTGAATTAAAATCACGCTAGCGTGTGAACGGACGTTAGTACACGCTAACGTGTGAATGGCCACCATGCACAACAATTATTAAAATTTAACAAACAAAAACAACGTAGTCCGCGTATGAATACAGAACCGAGCTAAAAAGCTTAGACAATTTAAAAATTAGGTCTCTTGAGAAAAATCACCGTTGAATGGTACACATCAAACATAAAATTTATTAAAAATTAATAATATACACGTTCGTGCCCGCAACGCGAGCACGTTTTAATATTACATCGTCGAAAGGTGGATTGGGGTAAATCAACGACGGAATTACTCTAGAATTATACTATCGTGGAGACACTGGATATCTTGCCACAAAAATTTACTCTGGAAAGACAGATAATTGGTATAAATTCAAAGAAGTGGACTTACATGAACGATTAATTAATTATACCTGGACATTCCATCAACGGCTGGTGTTGTTTGTGTTTTTGGGTTGTGTATCGGTCGGTATCCTGTGGTGGTTGCTAAGATTTTTAAGGTACGGTGCTTTACGGTTATTATTTCCTTTTGACCCACTCCGTATTGACGTAGTTGGAGATTTACCTGTTAAAAATTCGAACGTTTACTATACGTAGTTTTAGAATACGTAATTGAACCGATTTCCGATTCGATTTTAATTAAACATATAAGTTTTGTGTTGTAAGTGAACCAATAAAGCGCTTAGAAGTGTAGCTGACCACGAGTTCAGACAGCCCCTATTTATGGGTGTCTTGGTCCTCGATCGGAGCTGCACTTCGCGGAATTTAATCTTCGCTGTATTCTGCCCTGTGTAATACTTGAATAAATCGAGTCACCGGTCAGATACAGAGGATAGTGAATTGGTTCACTAAACAAGAAGAATTTTACGCCAAAATCGGAACTGTTCAATTCAAACTAGGATCACACATTTTATAAAAAATAGAAAAAAATAAAGGAACAAAAACTTACTTTAAAAAGGTTATGTCGCCTTGTGTAATTGTTGGAAGTAGTGATTTTTTTAATAATCATATCATTGTTAAAACATTGATAATTTTTGAGTGACATTTTTGTAAAATTCTAAAACAATAAAAGAATATTTATATTGTAATTTAATAAATTAACTCAAGAATAAAAATTGTACATACATGCGTCTTTGTTGGTATCAAATATTTTGACATTTCACCGGTATTGACCACTGAGTTGTAGTCTTTCATAGACTATTACTCAAATCCAAAGGATTAAGGCAAGGTGACCCGTTGTCCACAATGCTGTTCAATCTGGTGCTGGAAGTAATTATTCGGGAATGTAAACTACAGACCAAAGGAACTGTAAACCACTTTCGACATCAGGTTGTAGCTTTTGCGGACGATATAGCTATTATAATTAGAAAAAAGCAAGAGTTGATCACTGTGTTTAAAAACCTTGAACATAAAGCTAAAGAGTACGGGTTGACCATAAATGAACAAAAAACAAAGTATCTTAAGCTACGAAACCATAATGAGGAAAATGAAAATGGTATACAAATTCGATCGAACGAAAAAGCATATGCATTCGAAAGAGTAAGACAATTCGACTATTTGGGGGTGACAATTGAAGACAAAAGTGAAGAAGAATCCGAAATTAATAAAAGACTTCAGAGTGGAAGCAGAGCCATGAGCTCTTTGAAAGGGGTCATGCTGTCCAAAATGGTTTCAAGGAGGGTAAAAGTCCCAGTATATAATACAGTAATTAGACCAACGGTTTTGTACGGAGCAGAGACATGGGTTGTAAATAAAAAAATTGAAAATAAGCTATTGATTTGGGAACGAAAAATTCTACGAAGAATCTTTGGAGGCCAGAAAGACGAAAGTGGACAATGGAAAAGAAGAACAAATGAGAACATATACGAAATGTATAGTGACCCAAATATAGTAAAAATTGCCAAAGCACGCAGAATCCGATGGTTGGGGCATGTCCATAGGATGTCAAAAGAAAGGATTCCGAATAAACTACTCACTAAAGGAGTTGGTGGTAAGTGAAGAAGGGGACGGCCGAAGAAACGGTGGTTAGAGTCCACCATAGAAGATCTCCGGTAGATAGGAGTACAGAACTGGAAGAAGGATGCTTTGAACAGGAAAAAGTGGAAGCAAATTGTCAAAAAGACAGAAGCCATGAGCCCTTGAGGCTTGAAGTGCTAATATATATATATATATATATATATATATATATATATATATATATATATATATATTACTCAAATCCTAGAGCGTCCTTTTTTTCGTCAACTTTTATTCTTTTCAGATTCGATCACAACTACCAAGATCGCGGTTAAAAAACGCTTCCACTTGTTCATCGATGCCACAGATGGTAAAATTTTAAAAGATTTATCCAAAGTCCTTTAAAAATGCCACATCATCATGCTCCAGCCTCTTCCGACAAAAATGCATACAGGTGGTTTTCGGTGTCAATATCTTGAAACCTATTCCAGCTGCATTCGGAACTACTTTGTTCACGGCACGTTGGAGACGCTCCTGTATGTGAGTCATACTATTTCCACTATAGAAGATAGTAACATCGTCTACGTACAGGCAGCGGCCAACACGAGGACTAACAGTGGCAGTGACTTGATTGATTATGCAGCAGAAGAGTGTCACACTCAGGGTTGAGCCTTGCGGTATACCATTTTCTGTGGCATATGGCCTCGAGAGTGTCGATCCGACCCGTACAATGCATCTTCTAGGTGATAAAAATGCTTTTAGAAATGTTGGTAAAGTACCTCGCAGACCCCAGAGTGATAGCCTCTCAAGGATACCATATCCCCAGGTCATGTCGTAGGCTTTTTCAATATCAAAAAATACAGCGACCATATGCTCTCTTAACATGAAACTGTCTAATACAGCATCCTCGAGAACAGCTAGTTGGTCAATGGTAGAGTGACCCCTTCGAAACCCACTCTGATTCTTGGAGATAGGATGGTGTGTCTCCAGAAACCAGACCAGGCGGCTATTCACCATTTTCTCCAGAAGCTTGCCAACACAACTAGTGAGGGATATTGGACGTTAACTTGCCGCGCAGGAGGGATCTTTACCCTCCTTTCGCAAAGGAATGATTATAACATCTCGCCAAGTGTCCGGAAAAGTGCCATCGTGCCATATTCTGTTGAAAAGATCGACCAATCTGGTCTTCTGTTCAGATGGTAGATTACGAATCATGGCATATGGAATGTAATCCGGTCCGGGTGATGTGTCACTTGACGAATCCAGAGCTTCTTGAAATTCCTCGATGGTAAAATCTTGATTATAATCCAATACCCTCTCGGTGGAAAAGTTCAGGGGGACACTCTCCCTTTCCTCTTTCATGCGAATAAAGACCGGATCATAATTTGACGTGTCACTGACACTCTTACGTTGTTCAGCAAGGAGGTTCAGGTGTGTCGGCCAAGGTATTGATGGTCGCCCTGATATAGCCCTTACCTTTCGCCAGACTTCCGACGATGACGTTTCAGAGGTAATAGTGGAGACGTAATTCTCCCACGAACGCCTCTTGGCTGCCAGAATGGCACGGCGTGCTAAGGCTCGGGCTCTTTTGAAATTAATTATGTTTTCAGGGCTTGGCCGACGCTTTACTCGCCCAAGTGCCCTTTTCTTGTTCGCCACAAGGGAGGCAATTTCCTTATCCCACCAAGGAATTCTCATACGAGAGAGCACACCCTTAGTTCTCGGCACACTCAACCGTGCAGCTGCAGATATCGACGTATTTATGCCTTCAATCTCAGCGTCTACGGTGTTATATGCGAACAAATCGGGCAGCCTAACCAATGACTGGTACTTAGTCCAGTCAGCCCGATCAATACACCAACGTTCGTGTGATGACGCTTCGACCTTAGGAATATCAAAGTTGATCAGGATAGTAAAATGATCGCTTCCATGAAGGTCCCGATCAGTTTTCCATGACAAGCGTATCGCAAACGTTGGTGAGCACACCGAGACATCAATGGCAGAAAACGATCCATTTGCCGCATTAAAATGCGTCATTTCGCCAGTGTTTAGGAGAACATCATCCACCTGGTCGATGTACTCCTCGAAGAGTCGTCCCTTAGGTGTTAGTTGTGTCCCTTCCCACATGGGATTGTGGGCGTTTATGTCTCCATCAAGAAGGTATGGAGGTGGTAATTGCCTGGTTAAGAACATCAGGTCCTCCAGCCGCCAACCAGAGTTCGGGGCAAGATAGATATTGCACACCGTGAGCTCCATAGGTGTTCGGAATCTCACGGCTACTGCTTGAAGTGTGGTTTGCAGTGGAAGAGCTTTAAATGACAGGCTTTCCTTTATAAACAAACCAACCCCTCCTCTTCGACGGACGTCGGGCTGCTGATCCAGACGATGACTGATGTAGCCACGAAGAGTAAATGCCTCGTTAGGGCGAAAGTGCGCAGCAAATACGCATTATTATCCAAGATTATTGATTTTTTAAGTCTATTGCCTACAAAGCTCAATCTTTTCATCGAGTACGATACACATACAGATTATCTTGGGCATCTAAAGTCTATTTTTAATGTTTAACACGGGGCTGTGAAGATCGTCCCTTTCTTCTTCTTCTATCCCATAACATTTCTCTACCAACACGTTTTCTGATCTCCAAATAATTGTCATGATCCCTATCCACTGCAGTAAATGCTTTTTCCAATAATTTGTTCTAAATTATTACGGTTTTATTGTTTAAGTCGTTACAACTTCTCTGTAACATTTTTTTACATAAACTCTATAATTATACTTTAAAAGATGCTACAATATGCTAACCTCGATCGAGTTTTTCCCTAACTCGACTCTATCAACTTATCCGCACTTTGGTGATGATTTTGAAACTCCTAACGCATCTTTTTAAAAACTATGGACAAAAACACCGGTAGACTCTTCACAGTTTTCTAAGCTCCAAGTTTTCCTACATAATAACAAAGGTGGTATCATCACCCTAAACATATTTTACAGAATTTTATGTGGGCGATTTTCATAGCTATAACTTTTTCATCAAATCCCTATCAATGCTTTGTGAGTTTTATTCAAATTAAGATGAGCATTTCTGTGGGCTGTATTATGAATTTTGTTAAAATATACCCCCTTAAGTCCCACAATAAAAATATTTAGCTAGATTATAAAATTATTAATTAGCTAGACCGGTTTCGATTGCTTTGGCAATCCTCTTCAGTCGCATTAAACCTCTTAAAATTAAAAAATCTTAAAATTAAAAAATTTATTACAAAAATCCGAAAAAAGACCGCTTCACCTTGAAACAAATAATAATAAAATATTACCCTTAAAATTAAAATAAAATTATTTACCAGATTGTAATAATAAATCTTTATGTTACACCCTATAAAACAATGTAACTGCCTGCTTTCACCTAAACCACAATAAAATATTAAGTTTAAATCCTAAGATAGGATTATCGTTATGAATATATCAAACAAACTAAGGGATTAAGCCTGAAAATAAAATTTAAGATAAGAAAAGTTGTAAATATCAAATAAAAAACACAGAAATAAAAAATAAAGAAAATAATAGATTACCAACAAATTTAAAAAAAATTTTATTTGTGAGTTTTGTCTACCATTGACTTGAAGCAGTCTCCATTTTTCTGTTTTTAAAACTTGAGGAGCCCCCAATTTTCACCCAATTTGCGTTTCTGCCTGCTTTACTATTATTTCGAATTGCTTTTATTTCGATTTCTCGTTTACTAGCATTTTTGTTTTTGCACAATAACTGTTGACTTTCATTTTTCGTAATCATCTTCAAGCCCTTTTAAAACTTTTGAGATTGAGAAAAGAAGTGCATTGTCGGCATTTAAGACTTTTTTTATTGTATTCCCTTTGACACACGGAGAAAAAGTTTCAATACTTCCACATGATTACCATTATCCACGTTATTGACATTAAAATTTCCACCATCTTTACATACATCTTCATTTTTAAAGTTTTTCCGCAATAAATTTCTATCGACAGAATCGAAAGCGTTCTCGAAGTCAATGAAACAGCCCTACAATTTATTACGTTTTAATGTAAGTGTTTTTGGTTTTCATAACAACCCAGTATGTCATATTCCACTCTAAAATTTTTTGAATATTTTAAAATTTTCGGTTCTATCAACATTTCGATCTAGTATCAACTCATTCTGAAATTTCCATTGACAAAAGCTTAGTGTATATTTTACGGGTATTTGACATTCAATTCAGTTCTTGATCAAAATTACGACCCCACTTCCTCAGCCCTTCAATAAATTCAAAATTATCTGCCATTCTATTCCTTCAATTTACTTAATATATATTTTCTTCCTTCAATTTGCTTAATATATTCACTAAAATAATCAGACCTTCATTATTATTCAAGAACTCAAACTTTAAAAATTTGTTACAAAACCGTCTGTTTCAGCTGCTTTCTTGGGATTTAAGTTATTTATTACAAAGCTACCCTTTGAAATATCTATCGCTTCATCTAAGCCAAACTCACTGTAAGTGTTATATTATATTTCTTTCTCTCTCCACCCAGATATTAAAACACTAGATTCAAAATATCGGCAAACAGAAAACAAAATAGACAAAGAAATGCTTATTTGAAAAGTGCCTAATTTTAGAATGTATTGCTCAAAAGCTATTATAATTTCAACCGCTTTGTACTCAAGGATGAAGATGTTATAGATAATTTTTTAAGTCAAACTCCCTTATGCACGCATGACTTAGAGAGTAAACTGGAAAAAGTATGATCAGAATGTTTCAAAAGTATGTAATCAAAATAAGACGGAGATATAAGTTAGTGAAAACAAAAAGAGATTAAGCTTGTTACGAAAAGTGTGATTAAGTTGAGAGGAAGATATAAGTTAGTGAAGATAGAAAGGGAAAGAGTTGCGTGTCAACAACATAATAACATGCTTGTCATAATATAAGTATATAAAATATTACACGTTTGCTCAGAGACCCGGTAGCTTAGTGGCAGAATACTGAATTTCGATACCGGAGACCGGCGTTTGAACTCATGTATATTTAAAAAAAATATCTGTTTTTATTACTCAATCATCGTATAAATAATATCTACTCTATTTGTAACATGTATTTACACCAAAAAATGGAGCTAAAGAAGTTTAAAAAGTTTTAATTTCAGTCGTGTGGTCTACTACACATTCTTTTTTTTTTTTTGTTGCATGTCACTAGAAAGTTTGATTATTTTATGGGCCGGATAAAGTTCCAGTACGAGCTTTTTGGACCAAGATATTCGCTTTCAAAGCAAAATTGATACAAAAACTTAAAATGCCTTCTTTTAAATCCTTGCATACTGTATTACACAAAATTTTATTTTGCTTGTTTTAAAAATGAAAAAAAAGAATCATTTTTAAAACAAGCAAAAAAGGAGCATTTTTCCAAATTGTAGTCGTTTTTTATCTTGCCGCTATTTTGTTAAAAAGGCTGCATCTTTAATCTCATCATGTTTATTTGAATGCTTGTCTTTTCTAGTTTAAGAACGTATTGCTCAAAATTGTTATCACTCTTAGCAGCTTTGTATTGAGAGAGAAATTGTTATCACTCTTAGCAGATTTTTTGTGAAACTTCCGTAGTAATTAATTCGGGATAGTCTGTAGATTTTTCTTGATTTTTATTATAAATCATTTTTATTATAATTTCCAGTCAATTTTTCTTTGCTGCAATGTATTTTTTTGTACACTCATTGGCAGTTTTTGAATTACATAAAAAGTTTCACTTTTGACGCTGTTAGTTTTGGACTGACGCATACATTTTTTTTTCTTTTTAGAAGTTTCTGGCAGAAGGTTGGGGCTGCTAGATTAACAACGAGACGAGGAGACCCTGAATAGCATAATTTATTATTTTATATTTTACTGCATGGTTTATCTAGTTTTAACCAATTCTAGTTTAGTAGACAAAATACACTATTTTAATAAGGTAGAACGTATACCGCATACTTTATTCAGCAGATTTGTATTAGTATTTTGTTCAAGAGCATTATTTGTAGCACAAAATAAGACTTTTCAATATAAAAAAACTCACCATATCTACAAAAATACTTTAAGTATAATAAAATCATTTAAAAAATCATGATACCAAAGTGTTGCATCTTTGAAGTGTGCATAATTTTCTATCATTTTTTAAAGATTTACAAAAGAAGTATGCTAAAACATAAAAAAAAAAAAATCAAATCAATTTAAAGTTGTAGTTGACGACATTGGGCACTTTTCTGTATTTTAAACACGCGTGAAAACCTCTTTTTCAAATTTCCATATAAAGTACTTTAGTTTTTCATATCCTGGGTTTTGTTTACCGTTTCATTTTTTTATTAAAATCATTTCGCTCACTTTGCTTTTAAGACAATTTTTTAAAATCTTAAACTATGATTTCACAAAGTATTAAATCATGATGTAAAGTGATATTCCGTTAATTCAGTTTTGTTTTCTTTTAAATAATTTATGTTTTTGTAATTCCTAACATGTTGTTCAAGGGCCGAATTCAAGTACACTGCAAGTACACTGAATAACATCCAAATGGATCATCTTACAATAAGATACTTGATCGCACCTAGATTATACCGATTCAGGAAAACACGTAAGGAAACTTACCCAGTGATCAGTTTTACAAATTCTCCTGGTTATTAACTAAATTTTTACATGAATGATTTACTCTTGTCATGGAGACCTTCCTATTTAACGAAAGAAATTATTTTTACTTTGTTACCTTTAGTAAATAAGTTAATTTAGAAATTTTCTCGTTGTTCACCGGTGTTCGTCCGCGTCTAGCCTTAAAAGTAATTCACAAAACTTGTGATAATATTTGTTAATTAGTTTGAACTTCTACAGATTTATTAAACTGTTAATGTTATGGACTATGCGAAAATTAAAGGAACCAGTATCGATAATCTTGCTTGTACAGTTATTGCTAGTATAGTGATGTCTTTTGTCATTAATCAAATTTTAATTCGGGCCACGTCCAATATTAATTTTTTTTTAAATTTAACGTAGATGAAACGATTGCCACCAAACTAGTCGATTGGCTGTCGAATTTATTTAACAACTTAAATGATCACATACATATCTCATTTTTGTATGTGCTAGTTATAAGATTGGGAGGTAACCTAATTACGGATTGATATATTAAACCAATTAGCTGAGGTAATCTATTTAATGCTGAGTCAAACCACCCAAAAAGTTAGTATGCTCAGAGCTATACTACTACATAGAATGGCCTGGAACGTAGGAGTAAAGAATTCCATGAAAAAAACTTTCCGTGAAATAATTATAATAAATCTTTTATTCAGGCAGCTTTGAACGAATTTAGATTAAAAAGAGAGATGCCACTTCCAGACTCTTGGTTGTCCTAATAACTCAGTCAAGGATTGTCGTTTTCCGTTTATATAACAGTGAAAAAAAGAGTTTAGTGGTGTAGTTGACACAGCTGCATGAATAAACGGTTTCTATCAATCCTGTATCTGTTCCTATGCAAGTGCTGTTTAGAGAAGAGTTGAAAAAGTGCCTAAATTATTTGTAAAAGCAAAAAACAACAACAACGTGGATACTATGGTAATCGTTAAACGGAATTAGTTTGTGGCTATTTTACGTGAAAATATTGAAGATGTTAAAATATTGTAGAAGCTAAATCTGTGTTAAGTGGAAAGATTGGTAGCGAGTATTGTGTGGAACAGGAGCAACTAATACCTCTCAGAATCAAAGTAATCAATGTTGATAATGAACTGGATAATTAACAATTTAGTCAAAACATATACAACTGAAATTTTTTTAAATATTATGGTTCATTTAACCTAATTGCTGATAACAAATTCTTAGGAAGAACCGTACTCTAATACTTGAGGGTAAATCTGAGCCATATTTACAAATGGAAAACAATGGTTTTAGACTGTAAATCTAAATTTCTGCTTCAACTGGGACAGGCCTAATCGCAACAACAAAAAATGCTTTATATTTGGTAAAGGTCTTACTTGCGCTACTAAAATCAAGTCGAAGCATGTAACAGTCCGACTAAGAAGTGTTTGAATTGTATTTTTTATAATGAGAACTACAATAAGAACAGAGCTACTGATCACTGTGCGACTGATACTTGTTGTAAATATGTAGTCTTTAAACTTAACAAAATAATTAATGCTACCTTAATCTATTAGTTACGTGAAAAGTAGTTTTAGTAGCTCTAATCAATACAATGGATAATATCCACTTTTGGATTGAAGATAATGCCTTGAATTTAATACCTTAAATAAAAGCTTGGTGAATGATCACCTGTTGATTTTACATCTGAATGTGAGGGGACTTTATTTTTATTTTGAGACTTCAGATTTTGTTGATTGTCCCGAAACTTGATCGTTGCTTTGTTTTTATTACTTTTTTCTCTTACGAATTATTTTAGTCACTTTAATCATGGCAACATAAATAAAGCTGATGGAGTTGTTATGTTCGTCAAAAAAGCATTTCACTCGATAACTACAACTGAAGTAGTTGGTTTATTAAAAATTATTTGGACAATTATATAACTAAAAAATAATAAAGATGCCAAAGTTTCAGGCTTATATCGATGTCATGGTATTTCCAAAGATGGTTTCATGAAATTAATCAAAGATCATATCAAGTAGTCATGGAAAATGCTGGTGGAAAGAATCATGTTGGTGACTTTTAAGTTAACGCAATTAACTCAGATAATAAAAAAATTATTATCGAATTTTCTTGGTTGTGGTTATACACCTGACTTTTTGTGTTGCTAGAGTTATGGCTTTTCGAGGAACATGCATCAATCACGTCTTTATCAAATATAACTTGACTAATATAAAATCTTTCACATAGTATAACACATTTACTGCTTATTTCCTAATTTTTGAAAGTTTGGGGATGATACAAACAAGAACATTAAAATGGACAATCATATTGTGAATCTGAGTAAAAATTTCAACTAGTCGGAGATTCTGGATTTTCAGGAACCTGAAGAAATTTTTTTCACTGTAAAATTAAATTAATAATAAGTGATTCAAGTTCTTTTTTTCAATTTATTATTTTAGTACATGATATTTCTTTGGCAAAATGTTATGGGAAAACGATATTCATTTCTTAAAGTTCACTTCTCAACTTGATTAAAAATTTGATGTTTAATTTTTGTAACCTGCCAAAGTTTCCTTTTTGTGTTAAATTTTTATATGTATTTTATTTTTTATATGTAATATATTCACAATTATTACAAATTCCACTAGAGATAATTTTAAACCCAAAATTTACAGTAGTTTCCATTTTCCATTTTATATTTAAAATTAAGGTATGCATTAATTACGATCCAAATTTGTAAAACAAGTATTTAAACGCATAAATAAATAGCATAGCAGGAGTGGTTCTCTATGCACCTTTCATAAACAGTAAATATATTGTATCTATCATAATAAACTTGTATCAAACAGGTTTTTTCGCACGAAACAAAGAACAATATACTTCAAGTTAATATATAACTAAAAGTTAAAGTATGGTTTGAATTATTTATGCAAGTTTTGTTTTCCTTGTTATTTTCCTTATCCTGATATATATTTTTACAAGATGTCTAAGGCCATGAGATCCAAACCTGATCTCTATTAATTTGTTTATGGGTCCGCAAGTTTTATTTTAATAGTTTTTGAATGTAGACTAACGTTCAACAACCATTAATTTAAGCCCACAAACTCTGTTTTAACCACAAGTTATTTTCATTGTGATAGATAGCTTTACTTTCTTGAAATCAAATATTTTATTTCTTTACAAGAAATATTGTGTTTAAAAGTTAAAATATCTTTACTATTCGTACAAATAAAATTTACATAAAAAACTATAATTCTGGCGGCTACCAAGGGATAGAGCCAAACTTTAGAAGTTATCAAATAAAGGACAAAGTGGGAGGAGATGAGCTATAAAATAAAGGATAAAGTGGGAGGCAGATGACATTAATAGAAAAATTTTGAAAAGTTTTATTGAAGGTATTAGCCCCGATCTGGAGTAAATTTTCAGTACATGAATTAGCAAAGCTATATGGCTTACTACCAAACAAAACTGATATAATGCTGTTATTTAAATCGGATTATAAGCAGATAATGAAGAACTATAGACCTATTTCTCTCCAATCTTTAAGTTAAGTCTTCCAAAAAATTGTGCATAATCGCTTGTAAGATTTTTGGATAAGGTTTAATTAAATATCCGAAAATCAATTTGGATTTATGAAGAAAAGACGAACAGCAGGTGCTCCGGCTTTAATATTTAATATATAATAATATTGATAAAAGCCTTCCAATGATCTTGCCAAAGCCATTTACACTATCAATCATACACATACTTTACCGTTTTTAAAAATTGAATGATACAATTTTTTTAAATACAATTTATTGAAGGTATTAGCCCCGATCTGGAGTAAATTTTCAGTACATGAATTAGCAAAGCTATATGGCTTACTACCAAACAAAACTGATATAATGCTGTTATTTAAATCGGATTATAAGCAGATAATGAAGAACTATAGACCTATTTCTCTCCAATCTTTAAGTTAAGTCTTCCAAAAAATTGTGCATAATCGCTTGTAAGATTTTTGGATAAGGTTTAATTAAATATCCGAAAATCAATTTGGATTTATGAAGAAAAGACGAACAGCAGGTGCTCCGGCTTTAATATTTAATATATAATAATATTGATAAAAGCCTTCCAATGATCTTGCCAAAGCCATTTACACTATCAATCATACACATACTTTATCGTTTTTAAAAATTGAACGATACCATTTTTTTAAATACAATTTACAGTCGTAATAGAATAATAAAGATAATGTTGTGAAAAAAAGAATAATAAGAGTCAAAAATATGGTACATTTTAATAAATTGCAAAGCCTTAAATGACCTTCAGATGTCCCGATTTATAATCATAAATAGTATATTTCTCAAAGGTTCTTATCTTGGCAATCAGAATGTTTGTAAGATTTCCTTTTGATGATGAAATATATTGTGTACATTCTTCTAAGTCAATGCAGTTTTGTTCCTAAGTGTTAGTGTTATAATATTCAGGTTTGCCATACGTATCTTGCATAACAGCTGCAAATTTTCACTAAGGATGAAATAATTCTGTATTTCACAGGTAGTCTTAAGGTAAGCGCAGGAGGAGTTATATAACAATTATTCTATTCTTCGTTCATCTTTTAAAAAGGGTGATCTTTGTATTTGGTCAGATTGGACGTCCTTTATCGTGGAGTTTGAATTCATAGACTCAAAGAGGATTTCGTTGCTTTATTTTGTCGCCAAATCGGTTAACTCTGCAAACCAATTGCAGCTTCATTTTGGTTGATCCCAATTATTAAGGATTTTGATCGTTTCAGAAACATATAGGGGTATCTTCCAATTCTGAGGATTTTTAGAAGCCATTTTCATGCTTTTTCGAATATAAGGACTTTTTTATGGATTAATTCCAAGTTCTCAACTTAAAACGCAGTTTACAGTTTGCTTGGGTAGATAAAGTAGTCTTCTAATGAAAAAGTCTTGTTTAATTTCATTTTCGTCTAAACTATTGAGGGCCCTATTGTATAGCTACGGAGCAGGGTTCAGTTGTTGTGGTTTAGATTTAAGTTTACATGGTGTACGATCTGTTGTAATCGAAAATAGTTACCATATAGGTATATGGATTCACATTTTTCTATTGTGTTATTATTAATATTTATGCTGTAATTACATTTTCGTTGCTTCCCATTATAGCCCAATATAATTAGTTTTTGAGAGCAATAAATTTTTAACAGGTAGCGACTAGGTGGAAATGTCAGTTTGTGATGTAAGTAACATAGTAAACAACAATTAAACTCGAGACCCTTGGAAATTACGAAATGGAGGTTCATTTTGGGGGTTGAAAAAGTTTTTGTGCTGTTTAGGGCAAAAAATGACCTCGTAGTGGAAAATGATCAAGAGGAAAGTTCTTGGTAATAATTAACTGTAAGACTTTTGTAAGGAAAGTTTTTCAACATTTTGATATTAATATAGTACTATGTCGCCTGCATAAAATAAGATTTTTATCTCTGAGCTCTTGGTAAGGAGTGATGACAATGGCATCCGTCTCAAACCTTGGTAGGTCTCAAAATTTGAGCTCACGCCACTACACCCGACCGAATACAGCAAGATGTGTACTTGCACATAGATTCAAAAATATGTTTAAAATTTATCGGTAAGTCGATGAATGAAAGTGTAAGTCACATAACTGCCTGTCTCTTTTATAAAAAGTTTTTCGAAATCTATAAAGCATAGGTATGAATTAGATCTTAGTAAAAAGGTTTTTTATCTTAACCATCTTTTTCCTCTTAAAAATCAAAAGTGATTGAGGTTGAGGCAAGATAGTGGTTCAATATGATACTCTTATCTGAATTGTGTTATATATAACGACCGGATGATAAAACTTGTTTAAACTTGTTCGACGTGAGCTTTTGAATCACCGTCTTAAGGTAAAAAAATTAATATTTTTCATTTAAATAATATAATTTTATAATTTATGTGAAAATATTTATAACTTCACCGAAAAAAATATATCTGACTACGAATCTGCAGGAGTGGTACAAAATGATCATGTCAAAAACTATTTTCTGAAGAAAGTGGAAGAATTTCAGGAATGCAATTACGATTGGGCTCTTGATTATAAATATTCGAGTACAAATAAGTACTCCTAAGTAAAGAACGGCATTGCTTTTTATGGTCAATAATGTCCGTATTGCTCCCGATTGAAAAGAAACTTCATCCCTTGAACAAGTACTCGCACGTTAGTCATTATTTGAAATATGACTGTTTAAAGTTCCCCGTGTCTCTAGACAGACTAATAAGTTTAAACAGCTAAGCCCCAAGCTGTCAATTAATGCGTATGGCAACAATATTACTGTTCTCCGTGGTAGAAAATTTCCTGTTTGCCATTGTTCGAGTCCTGTGGGGAATAAAATTCATATTTTGGATGTGAAGAATGAGAGCAGTCACCACTCTTGCTGGCTAAAGAAATTTGGCCAAGTTGAGTCGTTCGAGTGTAACGAGCTGTGAACAAGTAAACTTCGTCGGCTACAAGTGTAAACCAACTAACGGCATAATACATAACCTTACAGGAGGGACAAAAAACTTCCTTAAAAAAATTTCAATTAAGTTAGTTGGCATATTTTTTAATTCTTTATAATATAAAATAAAAGAAGAGTTAGTTAATTCAGTATTTCTTTATTACACTTTTGTAACTTAACAGGCTTTTGTAATGTAGTTACATTTTTAATAATGGACTTAACAGTTGTTCGCTCTTAATATTGAGCTACTTAAACACATTAAATGTGTTAAAAATTCTTGTTTGTATTTTGGGTAATGTACCTTTATAAATACTTTTTGTGCATACTAGCACGACAGTAGTTCTATTCCATGGCTAGCAATGATTCCAAAAATTTTCTAAGCTTCTGACGTTATAATTCAAAATATTTTGAACTAAAATCTTTAGTTATAAGGGAATCTGAATCTTTGTTGTTTCTTTTAGGAAGAGGGACTCCCTGATTTTTTAATTTAAAACTGTCCATCTTCAAACCCAACATCGTTCTGCAACACTTTCATTGTCTTCTCTTTTTTTTTCAAATAGTAAAACAAAGATTGTGCTCTTTTCGATTCTTTATCACTTGTTCTCTCCCTTGTTGTCTTAACAGGTTAGGATATTAAAAGATTATTAATGTAAATTATTTTTCTGTCCAGCTTATACCAAAAGTTTTCCGCCTATCAACTTCTGTAAATATGAATATTTTAAAGATTCTTTGCCTGTTTCTTTGCACAGGTATCTATTTTCCATTACTCTACTTCGTAATTCCATTTTTCTTCTTTATTTTTTTATACGGTACTAAGCTTTCGAGTAACCTTTCATCTGATATAAGGTCTTTTATTTCATTAGACAGGTTTGACGAACTGGGAATAATAGTATCTGAAAAAAGGTTGCTTTCGAAACTAGATTGCTTATGAGTTTCGGTAAAGTTAGGCGAGGGCGAGTTTATAGGTAAAAAAAATAAGCATTGCTGTCTTCGAATTGAACTTCTCTTTGAATATTCTAAGCAACAACATATTTATTTTGGTCATCATTAAAAAATTACAATGCATTATTAGGTGCAAGTATAACAGAATCTTTACATGGATGTAGTAAGTATTTCCTCACATGGATGGTGAAAAACGTTTGCAGTTATTAGGGTTAGAAAAAAACATTGTATTGTCAACAAGGGTGCCTTGGGTTTGGATGCATTGTAATTTCAACATTTATCGTGTTTGAGATTAAGTTATCAGATACTATTCGAAATAGACGTATGTATTCAAATCCGACACTTTGAACTAAAGACCATTCAGAAATTTTCGTTTGCTTGGTCTTCTTTGAGACAAACATACAAAATTTCATATTCATAATATTTCTAAGATACTTAATAAACCAATTTTTTAAACCTAAAGAATACATAAAGTGAATGAATACATCATAACTAAGTAATTTATGTTTGCATTTGTATGACCAATATCTCATGCAAGTTTAAGGGTTAGTTTGTGCTTTGACGATTGAATGTTTTTAGGTATTTTGATGTGACTTATATCTGAGTAGATAACTTATATGTATTGTATAAACAGAAAAAACGCCAGATGTTTATCTAAATACTAATATATTTCTAAAAAGTTGTTTATTAATTACAATACTGCTAAGTGAAATAATTCTGTGATTGCCTTCATTGAGAAATAGCAAACTACTCATTTCACGTTTTGTGATTATTTTAGGCAAATTAAAAAATATAAACATAGAACCTTATTATAAGATATTTAAAAAAAAATATACCTTTGCAATATTTCAATAGTCAAACCCCCGTTTGTATCAGTAAAATCGAACTCTTTCATCATTTAAGACCACATTTGCTGGCATCAAAAACTCCATACATAATGACGGTTAGGATGGAGTTAGCAATATATTTTTTACGCCATGGATTTCACAGTTTTACTCATCAAGCGTTCTTGGCTATTCAAATAAAAAATTACAGAAACAAGTATAGGTAATATTCCTGCATTTTTTCGATGTTGAACAAGATTTCATTGATTTTATTAGAAGTAGTGGAACGAATAGTGTTCTAAGATGCGTTGCGGTTATTTGTTTTGGACAATGTATCACGGTTGTCTGGAAAAAGTTTTCTTTTCTGAACGTATTAAATTTTTATGTAATGTCTTTATCCCAAATACACATCACGACAGTTACCCACAAAATTTACTGCTTTTAAGTATCTAAGTGGGCTTTTTACTATCCATGTAGCCCAATTACAATCATTACCAAACCAGGGTTGATTACGATTTAACTTATAACGATTCCACTTAATTTATTTTTATAGACCTAGCTGTACAGCAGTTCGTTTCCCATAATCTACGATCCATAAATCACAAATCATTCAACACGTCAAAGTTCACGTTGAATGAGTTTGTAAGATTAAAATTCCAACATAAATAACTTGCAATACGTAGTAGTAGAGCTTTCTGTATAAAACCAGCTGCTATTATTTATATTAATTTTAAACCGAAAGTGGACAGAGAAAATATGCCATATAAAACTTTTAAATTATAAACAAA
Source organism: Chrysoperla carnea (assembly GCF_905475395.1). Taxonomy (NCBI): domain Eukaryota; kingdom Metazoa; phylum Arthropoda; class Insecta; order Neuroptera; family Chrysopidae; genus Chrysoperla; species Chrysoperla carnea. Next base: position 5,434,064 of record NC_058342.1, on the reverse strand, counting down.
GTTTGAATCAATAGTTTAATTGCCGTTACATGCTACATGAGTATATTGGGCAGGTTTGCCATGCTATCCGGCCATTTAATGGGATAAGTCCTGTTTCTACATTAAATTAACCAAACTTCTACTGTATTTGAATAATTCCGGATGATATTCTGAGCGATTCTATCAAATATTTTTTCCAACATTCATCATGTACTTGGTTCACGTCCCTATTTCGGATACCGACCGGTATAACGGTTGGGTTTTTACTTAGCGCATCCAATAATTACTACAATGTCTCCATAAAAGAGACCATATTCGTATGTGGTGAAAATTTCATTACCCCTAGACTGGAAGAAATGTTATGGCTCCTTATTTCTAAAAATAACCAAAGGTTTGATTCGTCAACAGCTGAGACACCAAAATGTCTGTTACTCTGTGTTTTTATGCCTCCGCTGACTACACCCTGAGATACGTCTTTGATTGCAGCACTACCGAAAAGTTTAAAATTGTTTATAATATTACCAATAATAAAATAATTTTTCTCAGGTATTTGGACAAAATTTTGTTATTTTTACAAAATTTTATATTTACGTCTAGTTGCGGATTATGTTTAATTCATCTTGAACTCTTACCTAATCTCTCTTACTCTTATCTTACCATTGAATAATAGTAAAAAAATAAAATTTTTAATTTGAGTAAACATACATTCAAAAAAATTATTTTATTAACTAACAACAAGTGTTCTTTTTGTTGCAATTTACACATTTTTCAAATCCTTTATATAGCAACCAACAACCACTAAATTATAATCCAAAATATAATTCGAAAAAACATATAAGTTACATTAAAAGAAATTTTATAATTTTCGAAATAAAAAAGGAACCAAATTAGAAATTGTGAATATTATTAAATTTATCATTGCATTTTTTTAATAAATCATTATAGATTACACTCAAATTTTGGGTATCTCATCGTAAATTGCCTGTTTTATTAATTTTTATCCAAATCATTTAACTCATATTCCGTTTACACCACAAATTTTCTTTGTCGAAAATGACCGTTTTATTAAACAAAAAACTAAGTTTTTTAGCAAAATGATGTGCTACTACAGCTGTTTTATTATCATTTAAAATTTTGTTGTTTTTACAGTCATTATGATATCGTTTAATACGCGATTACAAATACTCTTTAGTTTGTCCTATGTAAGATAAATGACAATCGTTACAAGGTATACGATATTCTACTCCCGTTTGATATTCTTGATTAATAGGATCTTTTTATTTTTTATAGAACGAGTAAATTTTTTCTATATTATAAAAAGCCAATCGGATGTTAGTATCCGAAAATCATTTACTAATTTTGTGTGATAATTTTGATATATACGGGACTTTAAAATATAAAAGATTTCTTCTAACAAAATAATCAAATCTACTATTCAATTTGTCTTTAATTTTATTTATGTTGGCTTCTATAAATTATCCCAAATAATTATTTTCTATTAATAAAGATTTTATTTTTTTGAATTCCTGAATTTAAAAGTTCACCACTGAAGCGGGTCATTCTTGTTAGGAGTCCATTTATTATTCCAGCTTTTTGTGATAACGGGTGGTTTGAATTAAAATTTAGAAATCTTCCGGAATAAATAGGTTTTTTGTAACAGTCCGTTATTATTTTATTACGAACAATTTTGACCAATACATCCAAAAATGCCAAACCATTTCAATTTCATCAAAAGTGTCGTTATCATAATTTAATATTTCATTTATTTTGTCATTAGGTACTGTCAAAATTGTGTCATCTACATATAATTTAATGGAAAGTATTTCGAAAGGAATCATACTAATAGTTTTGGTGACCGCATATTGCATAACAATATTTCCCATTGCTTAAATAAAATAATTTTTCGCAGGTATTTGGAGAAAATTTTTTTATGATGCATTTTTGGATGTATTGGGCCAAATCGTTCGAAATAAAATAATAACGGATTGGCATACAAAAGTTATTTATTCCGACAGATTTCTAAATTTTAATTCAAACTCTCAGTTATCACAAAAAGGTGGAATGATAAATGTACTTCTAACAAGAATCACCCGTTTGAGTGATGAATGTCTTTATGCAAAGAATTACGAAAATATAAAATCTTTATTAATAGATAATAATTATTCGAGACATAAGTAAATTTAAAGAAAATTGAAATAGTAAAAATGATTATATTGTAAGAACATATCAAATTTTATATTGTGAATTCTTATATATATCAAAATTATCAAAATTCTCATTTATATAACATTAGATTGTCCCTTTATAATATGGAAAAAATAATTCGTTATATACAAAATTAAGAGATTCTGTTAATCAAGAATATCAAACGGGAGTAGTATCTCGTATTCCTGCTAACGATTTTCATTTACCTTACATAGGACAACCTTACATTTACCTTACATAGAATATCATAAAAACACCAAAATTTTTTATGATAATAAAACAGATTTTGCATCACATCATTTTGATAAACAACGTAGTTTTTTTGTTGATAAAACGGTTATTGTAGACTAAAAATATTTTCTGAGTGAAGGAAATATAAGGTGTAGGGGCAAAGCCCGAACAAAAATGAGACGGACCAACTTAATGGACTGAAAAGTAAATAAAATTTGTATTCACGTGTTTTTGATGGCTAAATGATCTAGTACGATGAGTTTTGCTTGGAAAAATAAGTTGGAAAAAAGGAGAATTTTAGGGTCAATCAAACCTTAAGCTTCGTGCAACGTTATACGCGGCACCACGTTGATAACTTCGACCATACAAAAAACCATGCACTCAAAATTTGCCAGAACGAATTTCTGAAGAATAATCTGAGTGACGTAGATGATACCGATTTTTGCGGAGTCTATTTCAATGACGGACAACGGACCAGAGAGGGGATCTAAACGCTGTAGGCCTGCCTTACATTGTTTGATAAAGCGGACCATCCATGCGACAGCACGAATCAAGCGTGTCTATAACGAAAATTTTTTGATTTCAGGCAGCTCAGAAATATTTGGGGCTGTTGCTGTAAAGGGTGGAGGCCATTGAAATAAAAGATGGTCCACGAAACCATAAATCACTTTGAGTAGATTCACAAAATTGATCCGGGGTCAATCCATGTGACGCGATATCAGCAAGATTAACAGAAGTGTGAACATATGACCAAGGCATTTGTTGGGTACTTTGTTGAATGGCTACAACACGATTGGCTACATATACTTTAAGTAAATGTGGAGGAGTGTTCAACCAATATAACACGATGTGAGCATCGGTGAATAATAATAATAATAATAATAATAATAATTTTATTTGTTTTGGACCAATTACAGGTATACAAATCGTCAGTTTATTAACTTAAACTACAGCAATATTGATATTTATTAACTTAAACTACAGCAATATTGATAGATCGTACGGTGCAATTTCAATTAAATATTTTCTCAATTTCATCTTAAATTGATTAAATTTGTTTTTTTCTTTCTCATATCTTCAGGTAGCTTCTGGAAAAGTTTATGACCTGTATAAACGGGAGTTTTTTCAAAGAAGGACGTTCTATGCGCAAAATCAAGTAATGTACTTTTTCGTGTATCATATTCTGTTCTTGCTCTTGATGTACAGAAGTATTGTTTTTCTTACATATATTTAATCAATTCATAAGCATATATTCCATGAGTCGTTAATAAGTCATTATTTTGAAATATACTTTTACAAGATTCTTTTGAGTCAATATTGAATATGATTCTTAATATCTTTTTTTGTGCAACAAGTACCCTATTTGATTCTACGCTTCTTCCCCATACTAATATACCGTATTTAATGGTAGAAAATACGTGTGCATAAAAATTCATAAGCAGCTGTTTATGTTCTACGTACTTTCTTAGAGTTCTGATTTGAAATACAAATTTATTCAATTTCTTGCATCTTTCATTGATTTGATCTGTAAATTTTAAGTAACAGTCTATGTTAACACCTAAAAATTTTGTTAACTCACTTGGTTTTAATAATCCACAAGCACTACATACTTCCAAGTTCACATTATGGGACCCTTTTAATTTGAAATCCACAAGAGTGGTTTTGAAATTGCTTGAAATTTATTAAGTACCAAGCTTGAAATTTATTAAGTACCTCGTGCGCTAAGCCTTTAGCGTCGTCGAAGCTGCCCGCTGATATAAGCACTGTAACATCGTCAGCGTACATTATTAAGTTGCCAATGTTTAAATTTTGTTGCAAATCGTTCACGAAACATATAAAAAGTAAAGGCCCGAGCGTACTTCCCAATTTCCACAAAAAAAGTTCTGTTTAATAAGTACGATTTTATCAAATCATTACTTACCCCTCTTATTCAAATATTATGTAATTTTTCTAAAAGGCATTTATGATTGACGGTATCAAAAGCCGCGATCAAATCAAAAAATAAACCAAGAACCTGTTGACCATTATCTAACGCCCTCGATATGTGCTCATAGAATTCGAATGTGGCACTAGTGGTAGAGTAGATACTTAGCTCTAAAGCCATGTTGGGCGCTATTTAATAGGCTATTCGCTTCAAGAAAACTAGAAAATCTAGTTGAGATTACTCTTTCGACTACTTTGAATAGACCGATAATAAAGATATTGGCCTATAGTTACACACGTCAGTGCGCTCATTTTTTTTTTATATATTGGTTTAACTCTTGCAATTTTGAGTTTTTCTGGGAAGACCCCTTTTTCTAATATTAGATTGACTATTGGTAGTAATGTGTGAGCGAATGTTAGTGCATTGTGCTTTAGAACTTGCGCAGGAACTTCATCAGCACCTGTGGATTTCTTATTAGGTAGACTCATTATAATATTAAATATTTCACTTTCATATGTAGGAGTGAGAAAAATGGATTTATGACAGTATAAGGTTACAGCTGTACACCGTGTTGACAAGGTATGCCCGAAATGTTCAAGGAGCTTCTGTTGAACTGAGTTCAAGAAATAATCCCGAAATATTTCTAGAATATTCGACAAATGGTTGACCACTTTGTTATCCTGGATTAATACAATTTTATTATTGCCCTTATTAAGTAATTTATTTATTCCATCCCAAATGTCTTTTTTATTGCAAGCACTCAGATCAATATCTTTAAAAAATGAACGCTTTTTAGCCTGATCGATGTTAAATTTATGTACTTTTTTCAATTTTACATATATATCCCTCAATGCTTGACCCTCTTCAATAATTTGTTCAGTTACCCAAGATTTCATTTTTTGAGCTTTAATTTGAATTGCGAATTTTGAATAAATCCCTCAATGCTTGACCCTCTTCAATAATTTGTTCAGTTACCCAAGATTTCATTTTTTGAGCTTTAATTTTTTGAAAAGTAACTGAAAAACTGACATTAAAACAATGCTTGAAATTATCCACAAAACAGTCTACTTGAAAATTTACATCATCTGATACAATTTGATGTACCTGCACAAGTATTTCATGTAGTCGAAATTCATCTGACAGAAATTACGTCTTTTAATATGTATTAAAATATTCTTCTCCTCATTGATTGTGTCATGTGTAATAATTTGACCTGTGTGGTCTGATAATAATGTGTTCAGAATCTTAGAACTTCGATATTTTAACATTTTGTTTATTATTGTATAATCAATACCTGTAGCTGAGGCTCCATAAATACGAGTAGCTCCCTTTATAGTATTCAAACAATCGTAAGAATCTAATACATCAATTAATTTTCGTTTTTTAATATTATTTTGGAGAAAGTCAATATTAATATCACCCATGATGATTATATTATGCTTTTCAGGGTTTTCATTTAAATGATTTAGAAGTCTATCAAAACTTTGGAAGAAAGAGTCTAGTTCACCATCCGGAGTCATTAATTCTATTATAATAAACGCGGGGGAATGGTAAAAAGATTCGGCATAAGTTGACGGACAGACGAAACGAGTTTACTAAGAAGAAGTGTTCCAAATAGTTCTAAGCGAGATATAGTCAAGGTTTTTAACTGAGTCACCTTAGTTTCTGCAGCAAAAAGATATGATATTATTGAATTTCCAGTGTCACAACAAAGGCAAAGCACGGCTGCGTATCTAAGCTGACTCGCGTCTGAGAAACCGGCTAACCATACAGACCTACTTTTCGAAGGGGCGATGAAGCGGGGAAAGCGAACCTGAGCTACAAGATGCATATTTTCTTGATGGAGGTCCCAAATTTTACAAATATGTGAAGGTACGGGGTCGTCCCACCCTGAGTGATCCAAACAATATTTTTGTAGAATACACTTTAAACTGAAGGTAATGGGTGCTAAAAAAGCTAATGGGTCATGCACTCCTGCCACATGCGAAAGTAAAGTGCGTTTGGTCAAACGTTTTCAATAATGGTAATAATGTCATCAACATAAGTGTTGTGTTAAAAGTGCTTGACAAGCCATAGGAAAGGGATCGCTTTCGTCAATAACAAATTGCTTTAAACATCTTTCTGCAAGAAAAGCTGAAGGAACTAGACCGTAGGTAACGGTATTAAGTTCATATTCGACGACATCGAATCGAGTGGATTGTCGGTAAAAAATGTGCTGATACGAACGATCTTCTGGACGTACTAAAATCTCTCGATACATTTGACGTATGTCAGAATACAAGGCTATCGCATGGAAATGAAAGGAATAGAGAATGTCAGAAATGTTACTCTGTAACTTGGAACCGGCCAATAATAGTGAATTAAATGAAATTTTATTGTAACCAGGGCCAGATGCGTTAAAAACCACACGTAATAAAGTGGAAGTACTAGTGTTCTTGGTGACACAATGATGTGGAATAATGTAGCTTGACGAGCTAGTAGCCTCTGAAATGTGTGTGAGTGAAAGATACTCGTTCATGAACTGAGTGCACGATTTATATTTCTCAGGACATTTGGACAATCTTTTCTCCCAATGGATAAAGGAGGTGAGTTAACGCTCCTTGTTGAAAAGGGTAGGGAAGCGGTGAATCACGCGAATGTGTATCTTGAAAATGACGTTCAGCCAACATATCTAATGGATTTAGATGGGATAGAATCAGAAACTTCTTCAGTTTCCCAAAAATTTTGTAATTGATTACTTACTTGGGCCGTACTCAGAGAAGAAATGGGTTGAGTAGAGGGGTTGCCCTCAACAGGCCCGATTATTAACCATCCGAAAATGCTATTGATAGCGGAAGGAAATCCCTGAATAGGTTGTAAATCCGTACAGGATAGTATTGAAGGGAATAAATCAGCCCCTATCAGAAAACCAACGGGGGATGATCTATAAAATTGGCTATCAGTCAATTTGAGAGAAGCGAAGCGAGTGATGACGTCGTGAAACAATTCGACTGAGGGTAAATTTAATTAAATTGTAGGCATGGCATATGCGGTTGTAGAAAATGTTATGTCGGAATATTTGGACTTTAAAACGCACGAAACGGTACCGTGACCGGAGGTTTCCGTGGCGCCAATACCAGAAATTTGAGTTGAAGTGGGCTTAATAGGTAAACCCAGAGCACGACAACATAATAATGAAATGATTGACACTTGGGAGCCAGAATCCACAAGTGCCTGAACGGAAAAATAATTACCACTGGGGGTATGAATTAAAATTTGAGCTGTGCCCAGTAAGACCCCTTGAGGGTTTTGGGTATATGAAGTGCATGATAGCGATATGACCCGGTGGTTAACCCCTGGATGTAGGCTAGTGTGATGTTGATTTGAATCACACTTGCGACATACACTTTTTGAAGCGCATTAGCTTCTTAAATGAGAATCCAAACAGTTGAAACACCGATTGATTTATAGCGAATCTACTAATACTAAATCATATGCGATTTAATTAAATGAATTCTTGAATTTACTAAGCGAAATTCATGAATAATTCCTACTTGTACCAACATTAATGCTGTTTAAAACTTTGACAGTTGCAAAAAAAACTGTAAATATTTTGAAATTGAATATTTTGAGTACTTATAAAATATTTATTAAATAACCAGAAACAATTTTGATATTGTAAATTGTCAACAGAGTGACATCTTTTGTCTCATTAGAATAATAGAAGTTTGCAATTTTATGATTAAATGCCAATTAAAAAGGCGGCGTGTGTTGGTAAAAAAAAAGGAATTGTTCATTGAAAGGACTATGACGTTACTTGTTTATTCAAAAAAAAAAACTAACAATTTTGATATATGAAATTTTGACAAATTTTGAATGATGTAACGAATTTATGTTTTAATGTTATATCGAGATTATTTATGAAATTATCCACTTCTGGATTCGATTATTTGACTGGAAGTGACCTAAAATGTAGGGTTAAAGCCCGAAGAAAAATGAGACAAACGAACTTAACGGACTGTAAAATAAATGAAATTTGTACTCACGTGTTTTTGGTGGCTAAATGATTTCGTGCGATGAGCACCACGTTGATAACCGTTATACACGGCACCACGTTGATAACCTCGACCATACAAAAAACCATGCACTCAAAATTTGCCAAGAAAGAAATATTTTAAAATTGAATTTAATGTTGAAATACTAAAAATAACACCCGTTCGACACGTGTTAGCACTCAAATATCAATACAAAAAACCGTTAAATTTAACTATGAAGGAACCGGACGGTCGGTTATTGACCGTCCGGTTACAAAAGTAAAAATGTGTCGGTGTTTAATGCAAGCCGGAGCTAGATGTGTTCATTCATGGTCAGTGATATTCACTACCAATGTGATAACAATGAAAAATACTATTATTAGTTATAAAATAATACGGCGCATTTTGAAATGGCTCAAACATAAGCGAAATGATTTGGATTTGTAATGATATCGATCACAAGGTGCAGTCAAGGTGAAACGCTATAAAACAGCCAATATGAAACGCTATGTAGAAATGGTCGACGGTCGACGACAGAACCATCAGCTGACTTTGACTTAACATACAGACAAGGGACATAATTAATTGATTACAAAAGTTGAAACTACGAACATCAACACAGTTAATACACGTACAAAAATATATTGTAAATAATTGTAAATAAATTTTATTAATAAATAATAAGTTAAAGTATTTAAATAGTTATTGAAATGTGAGTCAAAATGAATAATGTTTTGGGTATCTGATCGTAAATTGACTGCTAATTTACGATCAGATACCCAAAACTTAGGTGTAATCTATAATGATTTATTTTAAAAAAATACAAAGATTTTATTAAAATTCTAAATTTGTAATATGGTTTCTAATATGATTTCGATAATTATAAAGTTTCTTTTAAATTATATTTTGGATTATATATAAATTAGTGGTTGTTGATTGCTACATATGTTTATTTAGCAACAAAATGTACACTTGTTGTTAATAAAATAATTTTTTTGAATGTATTTTTACTCGAATTAGGAATTTTATATTTTTACTAATTTTTAATGGTAGGATGTTCAATAATTTTGTAAAATAACAATCTATATACCTACCTATGTATAGTCTTTTTGTAGAACCTAAAGAGGTATTAAACATTATCCGAAACTAGTGTTAAATAAAAAATTTTGTAAAAAATAAATAAAACAATTTTGTCCAAATATCAGAGAACAATAATTTTATTAAAAGAAATAATGGATGATAATAATAATAATAATTTGAATTAAAAAGATTGTTTAGTTTGTATTCTTGACAGGTTTTATTCAAACAAATAATGTCCATGTCATTCATAAATTCAGAAACGTTAGAGGAAACAAAATCTGTAAAATTAGAGAAACCGAAATAATTCAACTTTATTTGACTTGTTTCCAATATATTTGAACAAACGCTTTTCAATTACATCACAATCATTCCAAAGTTTGGATTTTCTCCTCTTCTATAATACAAAAAACAGAAAAATTCTTTATATCTAACAATAAAAGTTTCACCTCTAAATAATCTAATGCAAATGTAAAATTATCAAATCGATTACGTTAACACTATTTGTTACAATCAATCCATCATCAACGTATGTTTCGACGAACGAAAACACATGAATCTGACTTACTTTGTGAAATGTCAAACTTATGGAAAAATTCAATAAATCTCTCATAACAACACCTGGAAGCTTGTTTCAGAGCAAATAGATATTTGATCAGTTTACATATGCGCCCACTGTTGTCAAATACAATAAGGTTGTTTCACGTAAACATGCTTTTTTAAATTATTGTACAAAAATGCAGTTTTCACATCAAGTTTCAATTGCATTTTATTTACTATGGCCAGTGACAGAATTGTACGTATAGAGAACTTCAAACCTGTTGAACTGTACTAAGCGTCTCTACATAATTTACACCATACTGTATAACTAGACGTACTTTATATCGTTCTATCGAACCATCTGTATTTTCTTTAATTTTGAACACCCAGCGTTTATCAATTACTTTTTGATCATCGGGGAGTTTAACTAAATCCCAAGTATGATTTTTCATCAATGAGCCACAATCAATCACAATCGCTGAATAATTAGAATCATCTTAGCGAATTGGTGCTTTTATGTTTGGGTACCAAGATTCTATCGTTTATTGTTTATTTGCGTTTCTGCCTCTTCTTGATTCTCTTCATTCTCTTTTTCATCTGAGTTACGATCATCCGACACATCATGTTTGTATTTTTTTTGCTTGAAACTCAACATAGTTTTGAATTTAAAATTTATTATCTTCTTGTTCATTATAACGAACATCATAACTCAGAAATGTTTTCTTAGTATCAGGATTATCAAAACTAAAGTTTTTAATAGTAGCACTGCTTCAGGCCACAGAAATTTTTGCAAACCACTTGCATTCAACATGGTTCTTGCACTTTCTTGAATCGTTCTGTTTTCACGCTCAATTCAAGTATTCTTCTCAGGTGTGTACAAAGCAATGTATTCGATTTGAACTCCCTAACTTTTTTTAACAAATTTTTAACTTTCTCGTTGATATATTCTGTTCCATTATCAAAACGAAAATGCTTAATTTGAACGCCTTTCATTTTACGAACTATCGAAATAAATGAATTTAAACATCCATATACTTCATCTTTTTATTTTAATAAGTTGATGCTTCTTTTTTTATCAGTGAGAAGTAACGATTACCATCAACTCCGATTTCCTCCATAGGTCCACATAAATCCATATGCATTTATTCTTCAATAATCGACAATCGCTTGATGCATTGTATTGATCTTGATCTTGTTATTTTACCAAACTGACAATCACTACAAAATAAATTTTCAGTACTTGACAAATCAACACCCGTAACCAAACCATTTTTGTACATTTTTAAAATTGATTAAGATATTAATATTACCAAGACGACGATGCCAATGTTGAAGAGAAAAGGCTGCAACAATTGCACATTCGCTTATATTTAAACGAAAATCCATTCTTATCTGTCTCACCTCATCACATTTACCAATTGCAACAATATCATGATTTTTATCAAACACCTTACAACCATTCATTTTAAACATTATTTTATAATCTTTATCGGTCATTACAATAGTAAAACTAATTTTCACATTTATATTTTTAGTATTTACAATTTTCACATAGTACACTTTTGAGACAACGCGGATTGTTTACTCTAGCATCAATGAGTTCTGTACCAATTCCCCGTATTTTAACACGGTGGCAATCAGCCATCTAAACTTCACCACTGTATTATTAAATTTCTAAAAGCCATTTACGATGAAAAGTCGTGCGACTTGTTGCACCAGAATCAGCACACCAATATGATTTTGATTCACTTGAATTCCCTTCTGATGTACACCATGCTGCTTCTTTGTTTGCAACATTTTAATCGTTGCAACCTTCTCTGTTATTCTTTTTCTTACTCTCGCTCTCATTTTTTTATTTCCGTTTGAGTCTTGCTGGTGCCGAAAATGCAACATCTGATGAAGTAGCTTGATCAACATTTATTCGGTTAAAATTTTCTTCTTCTGATTATAAAGATGGCATCAGCGATTAATCGTACTAGTTATTTTCGTATTATACCAAACTGTTTTGTAATTATAAGATTTAACGGTAAACTACTCATAATACGCACAATCTATACTTTGTCAGATAATTTTGGACCCTTTTGTTCGATTTCAGCGCTCATTGATTTGCTTTACCTACATATCCAGCAACCGATTCATGATATTACATTTTTAATTCAAACATTCTGGTCAGTTTATCCATCATTTCCTTTGTTGTTATAAATGCTAAAGCAAAATTTGCACGATCAGAATCTAATGACTAAAAAATAGCATTCATTTTGTTCAGCTTTAGGTTCCCCAGCTGCTGATACCTGCAATGTTATCGGTTAAGCCACGTGCTTTCATGTATTTTTTTTTTCCATTACCAATAAGTTAAGCTCTTTAATATATGAAAACTGAAATTATTTTCTTTTTTTTTCACCAAAAGAATCATTTTTAATGATTAATCCAACTTAAAAAGGTCCTAAATAAATTTCATATACGCTACAACGAAACGACTTAATGAAAATTATATTTCCCGTTTTTTTAGGTTTGTGAAGATGGCACCCCCATGACCGAATTTTACGTTCTTTGTGAGCTTAATCGTTTGACCATTGTAGGACAACTTTTGACCACCCTCAATTTTCGTTTGACCACCCTCCGTTCGGAAAATATTCAAGATTCAAAATTTTATTTCTCGTAGCCTCCACCATAACCATCATAGAGAAAATAACATGGTAGCACCCCCATGAACGAAATTTAATTTAATTGTGAGCTCAATCGATTCTAAATCGTAGGACCACTTTTGACCACTCACAATTTCCGTTGGACCACCTACCGTTAAATAAAAATTCACGATTGAAATAATTTCCGACAGCCTCCACCATAAAATAACTTTGTAAATTTTCATTACGAAAATAGTCAAATATTTCTTGATAAGCAAACGATCCCTCTTGACCTCCCACCAGCGTTCTTTTATCACGATTCATGGAAGAATATCATATTTCATAAACGAAAGACAATAAGAATTACTTTTTATAAAATCCATTTAGTTAACAGGAAAAAGATAATCTTTTGCAATTACATTATCACAAATGTTTTATAAACGCAAGAATTTATGAATGTTTTCTTTAAAAAAATTTTAAAAAGAAGGTTCCAGTTTGTTAGTCATTTCCACACCACCTTCGAGGTAGACTTATTGGCGTTTTTTTTTTTTTAATGTGGTATCCCCAATAGGCCTATTCCACATGAATCTAAGATTATGAGTTTTTAAGACTAATAGAATCAAATTGGACCCTTTGTTGCCAATAACAACGTTTTTTTCTGAAATGTTATTCTGTTAGTTAGCGCTCTTATTTAAAATTTTAAATACATGTCTAAATCTTATTTTAAAAGCGGATTTTGAGAATATGTTTTAGATTTGTCATTTTCTGATTTCAAATTTTGTTTTGATATCTATGCTAAAATAAAAATTTCTTTATTGCACAAATTTTCATTTTTTGTCCTATTATTGCACACATGTTAAAAAACTGAATAAAATTTTAATTTATTGTGCGTACACTTAACATAGTGGTGTACGGTTTTCTAGCAAATACTTCGAAAAGTTTTTAAATTTTTTAATACTGGAACTTGATAAATGTGTTAGATTTTTTAAACTTCTCTAATTTATTATTAATAGTGCAATAATGATATTCAACATTCGTTACACTTTACAGGGTATTACAACAAATAACTCAGTTAATTGCTTATTTTCACTTGTTTTTAATATTATTTGTGTTGTTTATTCGTATGGAATAACTAAAAAGCCTTAAATAGTTTTCGTGCCTTGATCCGAAAAAAATAACGAATAAATCATTCGTCATTTGTAAAGTGGTCAAATGATTTATTCGCAGATAAATTATTCAAGAATAAATCTTTTCGTGCATAAAATATTTCGTGCATAAAAAAATCGAAAACAAATTTCGTGAATAATTTGGAGAATTACTTATGTATTCTATAATACTTTTGTCTAGCAATTACCACATTTATAATATTGTAAAGTAAATCGGCATAAAAAAGATATCAAAGAAATTATTTGGGTTTTTTTAAATTTTATACTAGCAAAATATCTTCTACAATTATGAATCATTTTATTTTTACAATCATGAATCATATTTATTACAGGATAAAAGTATTCACAGATGTGTTTAAAAAATATGTTATTAAAAGTCTACAGGATAATTCCTGCAAGTTTTATTATCTAAATAATTATTTTTAAGGACGTTCAAAACTGAGTGAATGCGTGAATGAATGACATTGGTATGAAATTATTTGAGACTTCGGTTCAAATTTTATTGAGTGGATTAGCATAAATTGTTCGTTAAATACCATAGTTTTCGAAATATCTATGTCTAACCATTTATAGGAAATCACTTTTAGAAGAAATAACACACAAATGCCATTCATTTTATGACTTTAAATGTATTATATGTATATGGAAAAACAAGTTACGCTTGTTATAATTTTCTTCAAATGAAAATATTGGACGTGTTTTTATTTAATGAATAATAGTTTTCCAAATTAATGCAAAGAAAGTTCTCCAATTAAACATCCCTTTAAAACCACTCCATAAAGGATTTGTATGTTAAAAATGCAAACTTTAATAACTTAAATCAATAAATTTTGCACTAAAAGAGTTATTAAAAAATTGACTTGCTTATAAATGGTATTAATGAAAATGTGTAAACACGATTTATTGATGATCCTAAGAAAACGCGATGTTTTGGTCCTTCTTTAGGAACGTCCTTAAGTTATTTTGGAAGTATATTTTTTTAAATCATGCAAGCACAACATGTTGGAATGAGTCATGAAGTAGTAATATATTTCGTTTTTATATTATTGAATAAAAATTCAAAACTTAATATAATCATTTCATATAATTACCCTTTTGAGGAAGCTGGAAGAATTTGTGAACCTATTCCAAGGAATCCTTTTATGCGTTTTAGTGTTTGTTACCGAATTTTTTGATTGATAAACTACTTAAAGACGCAAATATCTTTATAATTTTTTCCCCATTACTCAATTCTTCTTTTGAGTCCATGCTATATTAATTTTATATGTCCTTATATTATGCTGTGGTTATTGTTGTAGACATTTTCATTGTGATTAATTTGGAGATAGTATTTGTGATAGTTGACACTTTTTGTTTGGTGATAATATACGTGATAATTGACACTTTTTAGAATTTATTATTTTAATTGTTAATTTATATTTGGTTTTGATTGATTTTGTGGTCGTTTATAATAATTACTGGTTTACATCAAGGGATGCAAAGGTAAGTGTTAAAAATGATATTTTTATTTTTTTAAAATTTGTTTTATTGTTTTATATCCGACCCTCAGCTATCCAAAATCGCAATTATTCGGACTAACAATAATCTCGGACTGAAAAAAAATTTTGCACATACATATTATTACATAATACATAGGATAGGTGTTTATTAAAAACATCAAAAAAAATAAACTAATCAACAAGAATCAGTAATGTATATTAAGAAAATTATTTTTTTTGTTTTTAATGTCGTAACCAATGATGATTACTCAGGCAGGGGTCGCCGTCACCAGAGAATTTGATCGGAGTTCAAATTCGTAAACTCTTTTGATAAAATCGAAGTCCACTTGAAAGTATTGAAAGTTGCGTCCACGAAATAATAATTCCACTTAATTACCAATTATGATTTCAATGTCCAATTGCAAGTTCCAATATTTCGTCCAATGATTTTATATTCGTTGAGATAACTTAATTGTTTTATGAATTAAGTTACCGAGACCAATTCACTATTTACTTTCACTTGTTGAAATGATAACAATTAACTTGAATAATAAAAAAATGTGTATTTATTAAAATATAAAATTACTATTTAATACAATAATTATAAAATCAAGTCTAATTAACTTTTCAATATTATCAGGTGTTACGTAAATTACTAAGCCTGAATTGAATCTGATTTGCATTGAAG
The DNA here is from genome assembly GCF_905475395.1 of Chrysoperla carnea. NCBI lineage: Eukaryota > Metazoa > Arthropoda > Insecta > Neuroptera > Chrysopidae > Chrysoperla > Chrysoperla carnea. The sequence continues at coordinate 5,418,139 of NC_058342.1, read as the reverse complement.
ATGCATCGGAATATATACTATTTTATTGCTGAATCGGCATTATTGGCTGTTGACGTCAATCCTTTGGATTGTGCGTCATTAATCCAGGTGGTGATTGCAGATGTTCCTGATGCTACACATCCTCCCCCTTAGGTGCTGAAGAGAGTGATTTAGAGTATCTTGTTTTTCTCGCTACAACATTTTGCTGTGGTGAAGATTGCAGGCATATATTTGTACTTGAATGTCTTTAGTGTATTGGAGAACCACTTGGATTTGAACTGTCATCGTCTGATGTCATGTTTCGTGGGTTATAGTAAACCAATTCATGTGTTGGCCCGGAGGGCTGGTAATGTGCTGTTTGTCGGCTACGTTGACCAAAACAACAATTTATGAATGTATTAGAAGATGTACCATTGGGTTTGATTTTCTTCCAACAATATTGAATAATTTTGAATCGTATTAATAGATAAATGGCTGTTAATATGGTTGCGGAGATTCCAATAACTTTTGCGTAGTGTAGTATACCATTTTCATATTGTATGAAGAAGTTTTTATTTAATTCTTGTTGTAATTTTTCATCAAATTGATTTAGACGGTGCTGTGCGTATTTAAGTTCGTCAAGGTCCAGGTGAGTTAATTTTACTGGATGTAGTGCGTACATTTTTAGCATGGTTTCATTAAGTTTGTTCGTTTTACAACAGTCAAACAGCAGTAAGATCGATGTCCGGAATAAAATCTTGAAATGTTGAATTTCGCATTAGCGTTTTAGATTCTAATGTAACGGTGTCGGTAAATGCTTTACAGTCTTGTTTAAGTGTGATTATTCCCATTTTATTTATATTTGTAGTGTAATCGTCTGATTCATTTTTACACAGGATTGTACAACGCGTGTCTTGTGTAGTAACAAATAACCATCGATTTTGATTTAGATTTTGCCATAATTCCATATTTGTGTGAACGTTGTTTACTTCGCAAACTGATGGTATTAGTTTTGTAGTCATTTGGTACAGTGCGGTTTCACAATTATCATCAGGTCGTTGGTATGATATTGAAATTTCGCTGCCGATATATTGTTGGTCCAGATATTCTTTACATTGGTCCAAATTTTTAAGTAACGCAAATTGTGATCTGCTTTTTGACACAAGAAGGAAATCATGGTTTATTTTTAGGAAGGTCACTATTTTAGGATTTTCTTTACTTGGTGTAGGTAATGGATATATTTTTAATACGTTGTATTGATCTGAAGTAACTACCGGTACTTTCATTATGATTACTAATTTGTCGTGAGTTAAAAATGATTTTAATTTTATTATTCTATAGTATGACTCTAAATTTTGCTAGGTAGGTTCGAGTGGTAGATTAAATTTTACTGATTGTTGAAGTTCGTGTAATAAGGTTTTGGGTGGTAAAATTCGGTAATTTATTATTCCATGTCTAGATAATGTCAAAGAAGTTGTATAGTCGTTTAATTGTCGTTGTACTTCGTCATTTATTTGTTTTATTAACATCAAGTGAGAAATTAAATCGATTTGTAATGTGTTTTTATTAACAATTTTTGTATTGTCTTTCATATAAGAATTGAATGTATTGATATTTTTATTAAGTTTGTGTTCTATTTCGTTAAAATTTAACATTGTGCGGTTAATGTTTCTAACGGTGTCTGTAATTACTCTAATTTGTGATTGCATTAAAACGTGAGTTTGAGTTTGATCGTTAATAAGGTCGTCAATTGATGCTTTATAAAATTTTGCGTCGTCTGCGTCGGGTATTCCAAATAACCATTTAATTGGATAGCTTACGCCGTCGATAAGTCCTCTACGTTTCCTTTTATTATTTAAATGTTGTGATTTTATATCGTCGAACTGACTTTGTAGATCAGAAGTTTGGTGTTGTAAAAGTGTCAATGTCATTTTGCACGTACTAGCGTCTTTAATATCGATAAGGTTACAATATGATAATGAGTCTGTATAGGTAGTTTGAGAAACTTTAAGCATATACTTAATTTTATAAATATCGAAAAAATGAACTAAACTAATATACTGGTTAGAGATTTTGGCTTCGCCAATTTGATTATAATAGATTCCAGCGGATTTATTTATGACTTGTATGTCGAACGTTGCTGGGACCTTCTCCAGGGTCCATGTGCTTCTCGTCAAGTGTAATATTACTATTAACCAAAGGGTTTTCATCTGAAACAAAGAGTTTCAGTTGGTTTAGATGATAAGTTCGTAGTTTTTGTCTACTTATTCTAATAGTAGCCTTATTGTTGTTGTGTTTTTGTACCACTTTGTAGGGGCTTTTATAAGATGGCATTAATTTCAAATTATGATGGCTTTTTTGTTTCGCATCATAACATACAGCAGTACTAAATCTCCTTCTTTTATTGGGCTTTCTTTCGATTTTTTATCATAATAGTGTTTATTTACTTCTTTAGAAGAAAGTAGATTTTCCTTAGCGGCTTGTCTAATAATTTTTGCTTTGTTTAGAATATCTTGAGTAAGGTTTTGATAAGTCGGAAGTTGCTTGGGTTTTTCCAATGAATGTGGAATTCTTGGCTCTCTTCCAAACACGAGAGTGTATGGTCGTTCTTTTGTTGATCGATTTTCATGTGTATTGTAAGAGTGTGAGGCTAAATACACAAGTTCATCCCAATTTTCTAAGTTCGATTCAACATTGGTTTTTATGAAGGTTTTAATTGAGGCATGAGATCTTTCCAAACTTCCATTACTTTGTGGGTGGTAGGGAGTCGTAAGTTTGTGTTTTATTTCTAGGATCTTATTTATTTCTTTAAATAGATTATTTAGGAAGGATGTACCTTGATCCGTTAAAATAGTGTTAGGAAATCCAAATATTGTGCAATATTTTACTAAGTGAGTTACACAAGTTAGCGCTGAGGTTTCAGCTATAGGATAGGCCTGTACAAATTTCGTTAGTTCATCTTGGAACGTTAATATATATCGATTATTGTTTTTTGTAATGGGATACGGTCCCATTATATCAATTGCCACTCCATCTCCGAAATCGTTTGCTGTGGTTGAAATTACCATGGGAGTTCTTAGATTTGTTTTCTTAACGGTTTGACAAGTAGGACACTTCTTTATATAATTTTCAATGTCTTGTTTCATTCCTTTCCAGAAATATTTTCGTTTAATTTCCTGGAAAGTTCGATTTATACCCGGATGTCCGGATAATACATTGTCGTGATATTCTTTTAATATTTGGGGACGCTGTTCTTTTGTTGGATGTATTAAATCTCCAATAATTAAATTAATTTTTATTTTGTTTCGATTTAGATATTGCAGCATTGATTCAAATGTATTCTGTTGAATTTTATTGAGTACGGTATTATTAAAGTTTTTATTTCAGAAAAGGGTTTATTAATTTTTTGGTATGTTTCTATATCTAAATTTTTCTGATGATATAGTTTAAAATCTTCATATGATAAAGAAGTGGGTGTTATATTTAAAACAGGGCGTGATAAAGCGTCTGCTTTAGAGTTAGCTTTTCCAGGTTTATAGATAATTTGGTATTGATATTCACTAAGTTTTAAACGCCATCTAACTAAGCGACTAGAGGGGTCTTTGCAGTTCATTAACCACTGTAAGCATTTGTGGTCGCTAATTATTTTGAATTCTTGGCTATAAAGATAGAGACGGAAGTGTCTACAGCTTTTTACAATAGAAAGAAGTTCTTTTTCTGTTGTACTGTAGTTACGCTCTGCGTCGTTAAGTGTTGATGAGTAATATGCGATAGGTAAATCTTTCCCTATTTCACCTTGTGATAAAACACTGCCTACTGCATCGTTAGAGGCATCACATGTAAGTATAAATGGCTTGTTGAAGTCAGGATATTGTAGCAATGGTTTAGAGGTTAATATTTTTTTAAATTGATTGAATGATTCGTGACATTTATCATCGAAATTGAATTTTACGTCTTTTTTTAGTAGGGATGTCAATGGCTTAGCCAGTTGAGCGTAGTTAGGGATAAATTTCCTGTAGTAACCTGTTAATCCCAGGAAGGATTTAGTGTCCTTTACGTTACGTGGTGCTTTTCTGTCCATTATTGCGGCTATTTTGTCCGGGTTTGGTTCAACACCTTTATCAGATATTAAATGTCCGAGGTATGCTACTTGTTTTTGTAGAAATTCACACTTATCTGGTTGCAGTTTAAGATTGTGTTTACGTAATGAATCAAATACACGGGTTAATTTTAAATTATGTTCTTTTAGATCTTTGGCAAAAATAACGACATCGTCCAAGTATACGAAGCAATCCTGGCCTAAGTTATTAATCAGGACTGTATTCATTAGCCTAGAAAACGTGCTAGGAGCATTCTTGCGTCCAAAATTCATACGATTAAAATGATAATGACCTCGCGGTGTGCTGAAAGCTGTCTTTGGCTTGTCGTTTTCATGCATTTCTATCTGGTGGAACCCACTAGCAAGGTCCGGGTTCTTCGATATTAGGTAGAGGAAAGTTATCTGTGATTGTGACGTCATTCAAGCGACGGTAATCCGTTACCACACGCCATTTTTGCTTTCCCGAAGCATCCTTTTTCTTAGGGACAACCCACAATGGTGCAGACCATGGGCTATCACTTGGTTCAATAATATTTTGTTCAAGCATTTGATCAATTTGTCTTTGGACCTCTTGTTCGTGTACCTTGGGGAAACGATATGATTTAACTGCTATTGGAGCAGGGTCCGTGACTTTTATTTCGTGTTTGATCGTTGGGGTTGAGGTGAGCATGTCGCCGTTTAAAAAGAATATGTCATTGTATTGTATGCATATTTCTACAAGCGATTCTCTTTCCTCTTTGTTACAATGACTTAGCCTGAGATTTGTGTTTAGTTCTTTTAGTCTGTCTTGTAAATTTTTGTTGTTAGATACGTGAAGACAAATTGCTTGCTCCACAGTTGCGTTGATTGGTTTTAATTTTAATTTTTTCAACGGGTTTTTGTTTATTACTGGATAGTATTCCGTTTTAGGCGTAATTAATATATGATTATGTACAGCGATATTTTCATCTTCAAGTGTTTCTGTTATTACTGTATTATTTGTATTATGGGTTATAAATTGAATGGGTACTTGAACCATTGAATTTGGAGGTATTTCAATAACTTTATGGAAAGTTATTGTATTTGTTTTATAATTAATTTCGGCTTGATTTTTAGTTAGAAAATCATGACCGATTATACCATCGTATGGTATATTAAAATCTTTATTTATTAATTGAAAGTCGAAGGTAAAATCATCGTTTGGTTTATATAATTTTATTTTGATTTTTCCGAGAGTTTTGATTCCACCATTTATGCCTGCGAGCATTATTTGTTGTGAAGTATCAACGTCAGTTAGATCGAAGATTAAATTATTTGTTTTAATGATAGATACATGAGCGCCGGTATCTACCAAAAATTTAAATGTTTTATTTACAGATTGTGGTGAATCGAAACTAAATTTTTTATCGCCTACTCCATTGCATAAGTAGATGTTATGTAATGGATGTGATTGTTTGAGCTTGTGCTGGCCGTTGGTTGGTAGTTGTCCACAGAGGCGGCCTCGCTCTGGGGCTGATATAAGTTTAAATTATCGTTATCCTGTGATGCTTGAGCAATACGAGGATTGGGATTTAGATTTTGATTATAGCGTTTTTTCCGGCATTCGGATTCTAAATGTCCGCGATAATGACAGAAATTACACTTCTTGATTTCTGAATTTGAATTATTTGTATTGTTTGGGTAAGTATTACCATTTATTGTATTTGTAGTTGAATTTTTACTACGGCAGTCACGTGTATTGTGAGTCTTAGTTTTACAATTCCTACAATATTTGTTATTTTGGTTACTATTTGAAGTAACGTTTGGTTTTCTTAATCGTCCTTCATTTATGAGGTACGCTTCTTCTTCGCATGCGAGCTAAAAGGCTTCATTCATTGTATTAAATGGTTTGTGGCGGAGAATTTGGGAAATTTCCGGCACGGTATGATGTGTGAATCGTCTCTGTGCGATTCTTTGTATTACTCGTTTTTCACTGTCGCGAGTATGACTAGTAGCTTCTTTGTCAGTCGCTAACAAACATTTACTTGTAATTTTGTCCAGCCTAACGTAATATTCTTTTATGCTTTCGTTTTGTTTTTGTTTTGTCGTTTCAAGTTGTTCCATCAAATAGTCGTAAGATTCTACAGGTGAATAAACAGCTAACAATTTTTGTCTAAGTTCAGTGTAAGTTGTAATGTCATTCATGTTAATTTTTGTTTTAACTTCACTCGAAACTTTTGAAAAAATAAAGAGTTCTAGCGGCCATCGTTGTGATTTCGATGCTAGTCCTATTGCATTATTAGCATTTTGTAAAAAGTTATTTAATTCTTTTGGATCACCACTAAAATCAGTAATCATACGTGATAAAAAGTTTAATGGAATATCATTGTTATTTTGATTTGATTCGACTGTACGTATTGATGCGTTATCAGTACCATCCTCAGATATTTCAGCAGGTAAATTGTCATGATTGTTTTGGATGATTTGATTGTTACCGTTGTTAATTTCGTTTTCGTTTGGATTCGACATTGTATAAAATTTTTTTAATAATTGTGAATAGGATATGATGTTAGGAAATTGTGTCATATAACAAAAACAAAATGCGTACTTACTGCGGTCTTTTGTTTTGAAGGGCAAGTTCTTGATTATACGTGAAGTATTGAAATACACCAGCTAACCAATATCTGGATCCGCACCGGTTCCCTCTGATATTTTCTGTTGCTGTCGTATAATCCCACCGCTGTCACCAATTTTATGTCGTAACCAATGATGATTACTCAGGCAGGGGTCGCCGTCACCAGAGAATTTGATCGGAGTTCAAATTCGTAAACTCTTTTGATAAAATCGAAGTTCACTTGAAAGTATTGAAAGTTGCGTCCACGAAATAATAATTCCACTTAATTACCAATTATGATTTCAATGTCCAATTGCAAGTTCCAATATTTCGTCCAATGATTTTATATTCGCTGAGATAACTTAATTGTTTTATGAATTAAGTTACCGAGACCAATTCACTATTTACTTTCACTTGTTGAAATGATAACAATTAACTTGAATAATAAAAAAATGTGTATTTATTAAAATATAAAATTACTATTTAATACAATAATTATAAAATCAAGTCTAATTAACTTTTCAATATTATCAGGTGTTACGTAAATTACTAAGCCTGAATTGAATCTGATTTGCATTGAAGATGCATCGGAATATATACTATTTTATTGCTGAATCGGCATTATTGACTATTGACGTCAATCCTTTGGGTTGTGCGTCATTAATCCAGGTGGTGATTGCAGATGTTCCTGATGCTACATTAATGACACCTAGCGTTATGTATCTGTAATAATCGATTTTTTTCATAAATAAAAAATTGCTTTATGTTAAAGCTTGCAAAAAACCAAATAGATAGGAGTTTACCTTATTTACGAGAAAAACTTAGTGAAAATTAAAAAAGAAGATTAGAAAATCTTCGAATTGATACTTTCGAATATATACTTTTAAAAATATACGTTATATATTATCGTATCCCCGGAAATGTTCCAGGAAACGGTTAAACCATTTCATTAATTTTACTTCGTATTAACAAGGGCAGGGCTTGCTGTCTCCAGGTTGATCCTTGTTCGTAGATCCCAAAACAAACGTTTATTTCCAATCACAAGTAAATTGCTATAATTTACTAAAGTCAAAACTTATCGTCAACTTAAGCAGAATTCAGTTCATTAACTAAAATCAATTTTAAATTTCAATCAAATTGGCACTTATAGATTTTTTGTATTGTAATTAAAAATAATACCGGGGACTGTATTTACTTAATTATTTATTGAATACTATTAAAATTCGTAAAAAGTGTTTGTAAAAATAAATTAGCAATTACTTAAAATCCAAAAAATCTTAAAATCAATATAAATAACGATAGTTAATTTCTTTCGTGAAAGTGTTAGAAATAAGGCATTTATTTAATATTTAAATAAAAGTTATTCAAAATCTTAAACTTCAATAACCTAAAAATAAAAATAACATTTAGGTATTAATTTAATCTTTGAGGATTTAAAATTTAAAAATTATTGTGCAAAGTTTGAAGTGTATTTATCCGAAAGTGTGGACTTGAAAGTGCTTAAAAAAAAATAAAATAAAATAAATTGGGTGAAGGAAAGTCATCTAATTTTTAAAAAAATCTTAAAACATAATAAAAAAATAAAAAAATAGTGGGTCATTCAAATAACTGAAGTTGATTATACAAAACTATATTGTTTGTAAGTACCAGTGTGGTTGTGTGGTTAAGTGATCGGACTTGAAAATAATACACAGTGACCATTGAAGGTTCAAATCCATCTGAAGTAAAAAAATTTTGTTTTAAGTTATTCTTTTTAAATTATTTTTGAAAGAGCAGCGGATCATAAAATATTGTTATTATATAATGAATTTAGAATTGATATTAGAAGCAATACAAAAATCAGAATCGAATGTTAGACAAGATTTAAACAATATTAACATTAATATCTGCAATCAAATTCAACAAATTAATGAAACCCAAGCCTTGTTTGCAAAACAACAAACTGAATTAAGCAAAAAATGGGAAACTTATGACGAAGAACGTCGAAGGAAAAATATTGTAATGTATGGAATTATGGAATCTGAAACAAACTACTTCGAATTAGATGCGTTGATAAAAAAAGTATTAAAAGAAAATTTGGACATAGAATGTAATCGGCTTGATATAGATTTTGTCAAAAGATTAGGCGAAAAATCTGTGGGAAAATGTAGACCTGTATTGGTTGGATTGACAACTTGGGGCATGAAGCTAACAATATTACAAAGAAAAAAATACCTCAATGGAACCGATATCTTTATAACAGAAGACATGTCACAAAAAACATTACAAAGACGTAGAGAATTAAGGCCAATTTTAGAAAAATTCCGAAACGAGGGCAAAAAAGCCATTTTCAAAAAAGATGATTTGTGGATAGATGGGATTAAATGGAATGAAAACAATTTTAAATATCAAGAAAATGATAAAATCAAATCACATATCATAAATGATAAAAAGAGGCCTAATGAAAATAGCCCCGAAAAAAGTTTTACAGTAAAAACAATTGCACGAGAGTCCAAAAAAAAACCACAAACCGGATCTCTTTCACAAACATCTATTTCGAACTTCGCAAGAATACGATCTAATTCCATGGGTTCTTCAACAGCAAACAATCTAAGTAATGAAAAAGAAAATGAAAAATCAAATAAACTACAAAAAGATACATAGCCACCATCCGAGGTTCCCGATATTGAAAATAAGACGAAAAGAATTTGTCAAACGGATAAGCACATGGACTGGAAAACAAAAAATAGATATAAACAATTTAACAATCTCTCAAGACGACTGGTAACCGTGAGAGATCATAACCAAATACCTCCTCCCAATATAAAGGTAAAGCAAAATGCTGAAAACACACGAAGAGTAGAACCAAAAACATATATATGCACACTTAACGTACGTACTTTAAAAACGGAAGATAGAATGATCGAGCTGGAAAACGCGTTAAATAAATTAAAATGGGATGTATTAGGTATATCAGAAATAAGAAGAAATTTTACAAAAATAGAAGAAACTGAAAATGGTAACCTATTTCTACACTCATCTGCGATAAATGGGCAATATGGTGTTGGTTTCCTGGTAAATAAGAAATGTAAAAATGACATTGAAGAATTTATACCAATTAATGAAAGAATAGTTACGCTAAAAATAAGAATTAACAAAATGGTAATATTAATTATTCAAGTACATGCCCCAACAGCTGTATCTCCAAACGAAGAAATAGAAGAATTTTATAACAAATTGGAAGAAACTATTAAAATATATAAGAAAAGAATATATTATTTTATAATCATGGGAGATTTTAATAGCAGAGTGGGGAGAGCTAATCCAGGAGAAGAACACTTGATAGGGAAATATCATTTTGGCGAACGAAATGATCGTGGTGAAAATTTATTAAACTTCGCGTCTAGTCATAATTTAAAAATTGGCAATACCTTCTACCAAAGTAGGCAGAATAAAAAATGGACTTGGTTATCTCCAAATAAAGACAAGTTTGAGTTAGACTACATTTTGATAAAAGATCTAAAAATTATAAATAACATTGAAGTGTTGAATCGTGTTGAATTTGACACTGATCATAGAATGTTGAGAGCATCTTTGGCGATGAATTCTAAACATACCAGAAAAGAAATGCATAAACAGAAACAAAGTTTGTTTGTAAATAATATAAATAAAGATGAGTATACCGCAGAGATAAGAAAAAATCTGGATATACCAACGGATGAAAAACATATTCCTACAAACCAATATTATGATCTGATAAAAAACGGCATTATCAACAGTGCTAAAGAATCAAACAAATGTATGCAAAAAAACATCAAAACAAATAAGTTAACGGAAAAAACTCTCCATATCATTGCCAAACGAGAAGAAATGAAAAATATTAATCCGAGAACATCCGAGCTAGAAAAGGAATATCGTGAAACCAAAAAGCTTGCTAAAAAGGCTATACGTAAAGACATTAAGGCCTATCGTGAAAAAATTATTAACGATATTCTAGAAAAGTGCAATTCGTCAACTAAAAAAGTTAACAAAGAACTCAACTATAAACGCTCGTGGATAAAATCGCTTAAAGATTCCAATGACCAAGAACAATTCAATCGCACAGAAATAAATCTTATAGCCACAGAATTCTATAAAAATCTATACAGCCATGAAAGGGAGTCAGAAATACTAGAAACAAAGTTTGATCTTAATATTACTGATGAAGAAATACCCCCAATTTTAAATGATGAGATAGAATTTGTATTGGAAAATTTAAAATTAGAAAGAGCAGCAGGGCCAGATGGAATTACAAATGAACATTTAAAGTTTGCCAAAGATGTGTTATGTGAGCCGCTGAAAATTCTATTTAATAAAATATTAATAACTGGTAAAATTCCTGAAGAATGGCGGTTGACAAAAATTACACTAATTCATAAAAAAGATGAAAAAAATAATATTTGTAATTATAGGCCAATTAGCCTCGCATCAGCTGTTTACAGAGTCTTTAGCAAGGCTATACAAATACGAATTTCTCCAATACTAAATGAATACCAATCTCCAAACCAAGTTGGATTCAGAAAAAATTTTTCAACATTGGACAACATCTAAACTATAAATCAAATTATTGAAAAAACAACAGAGTACCAAAGAACAATATATATGGCCTTTATAGACTTCAATAAAGCATTTGACTCTGTATTTCATAAATATATGATATATGCGTTATATAACAGCGGATTACACTTCAAATATATAAATCTGATCAAAGAAATGTACACCAATAATAAGATGTATGTAGAAACAGAAATATCAGGACCAACTTTTGAGCAAAATAGAGGTGTGAGACAGGGTGATCCCCTGTCCGCTGATATTTTCAACTGCATCCTAGAAACTATATTCAGACATATGGAATGGGATAGTTATGGCTTAAATATAAATGGAGAGTATCTATCCAATCTCAGGTTTGCAGATGATGTAGTAATCTTTGCTGAATCAGCTGAAAAGCTGGAGACTATGTTAATGGAACTAGCTACAGAGATTAAAAAAGCGGGGCTATCCATCAATTATAATAAAACTGCAATCATTACCAACGGTACACACAGAAAAATATCAATTGAAGGGTATGAATTGAAATACACCGAAGATTACATTTACTTAGGACAGCTAGTTAGTTTCGTCAACAAGGAAACAAAAGAGGTGCAAAGAAGATGTATTACAGCTTGGAAGAAATTCTGGTCCTTAAAAGAAATTTTAAAAGGAAACTTTCATTGGACAATTAAGCAGAAAGTCATGGATACATGCATCTTACCGGTAATGCTCTACGGATGTCAAACTTGGTCTAGGAAAGACACAACAAACACAGCAATAGGAGTGTGTCAAAGAAAAATGGAAAGAGCAATACTAAATATACGACTACGCGATAAAATAACAAACAACAGTATCCGTCGTAAAACAGATCTTAAAGATGCGGTCTTCATGGCAAAAAAACTCAAGTGGTCTTGGGCCGGTCACATTCTAAGAACGCAAGATGACCGATGGACTAAAAAACTAATATATTGGACACCTAATTACTGCAAAAGAAGGCAAGGAAGGCAGAATATAAGATGGATGGACGAATTTAAACGCTATGCTGGTAACGAGTGGACCAGATTTGCAAGGGACAGACATGCGTGGAAAAATGCCATAAAAATCTTGCCAGCAATCTAAAAACATAAAAAATTTAAAATTACTTTTCCTTAAAAATGGAGGAGAGGCCCATACCCACTTAGTGGGTCCAGTGGCTAATTATTATTATTATTATTATTAAAATTCGAATAAAAATACTAATCTGATAATAATTTGGTTTTGATTGACAATTTGTATAACCATTATTGCTTATTCAGCATTATGTCCCTACGATCTATTGATCATGCTCTGAAAGAAATAATTTGGGTAAGATAGAATATTTCAGGATACTACAATATACTTCATAAAAAATTCCGTTTTATCGTATTTTATAGTTAATTGCTTCAATACTACAGTTTGTGTCAGATTTGGTCAACCAAAGATCAATAACATCCAGTTTATTTTTTTAACATACTTTAATTTCGCAGATTTTTTTTGTTGTTTTCGCAGATGTACATTGAACTGATTTTTTAAATTCTAATTTTCTACTTTCCAATGGCTAAAAGCAGATTTCACATGTAACTGAAATTTTGCCATATTATTTTCTACACTTTCTACTACCTGTAACCAAACTTTCAATGAGTCCCTAATATTTTCATATCAACTATAATTGTGGGTCATATTCTTAGGAAACTTTGTTACCATCTGTGTTTACTTTAAAGAAGCAACATTAAAAACCTTTGAAATTTTTTATGAAGATCAAACTCTTAAGACACGTTCAGACCCAGTTTGGAAGAATGTGTGCATTAAATTGGGTAATTGCATGACTCGTATTGCGCTAAACTTTGCCATTCGAAACAATCGGTGGAATTTAAAAACCGATTTAAAAGTACATTTTAATATGATTACGGAAGAAGTGGAATGTATGGATACCATCGGTATTTCTAAAGAAAGCGATAAAAGCATTGGATAATCAGAATATCAGGTTTCCTCAACTTTATTTCGATCTAGATCTTTCTGACGAAGAGTGGAGAAGTATTTACCCTGTCTCTAAGACATACGAAGAAAAAGGGGGAATAACTAAATCGTACACAGTTCTCAACAAAGGTGCATATACTTTTAAATATGGAAAGGTGTTTGTTTTCGAAGAAGCAGGCGTTTATTTAAAAATAGAAGGGGTGTGTAAGGAATGTGGGGCTAAAATTAATGGATTTGAAGCAAAAATAATAAAGAAAGAAATGATTAACTCGGATTGCGAGTTAAAAATGTGCTAGGCCCACCCATACAGTTTTCGGGGATAATTGTTCTTTTAGAGCCACCCTGATCTTCAAAACCGACAGGTCCAGAGAAAAATGATCGTAACTGGAAGGAATGTTTAGTGCTAAAAAGCAAAGGCTTCATTCTTTACTTTCCGAAATGTTACCGTGTGGATTTAAATTTCACATCTACAAAACAAAATGTCCAAGAAAGGAAAGAGTTAAATATAATATCAAAGATAATTATAAACTTGAAAGGTATTTTATGTAAACCATAATCAATTACAAAAATTTATAAAGTATACAAATTTAACACATTAAGTATTTACTGAATAACAATTTACAAACTCTAAGTCGAGTATTTAATAAAGAATACAAATTCAACACATTAAGTGTTACTGAATAACAATTTACAAAATCTAAATCAAGTCTTCAATAAAGTATACAAATTCAACACATTAAGTGTTTTCTGAATAACAATTTACAAATTCTAAGTCACTTTAACCTAGAAACATTAAATAAATTTATATTAAATGTTTAAAAGGATGCATAACATAGTGAAATTAAAACCTTCCAAACTATAACCCCAAAACCCAATAATTGGAATAAATCAAAACATACCATATCATTTTTATAAAAATACCTCAGCTCGCTCACATATTGTTTTAAAATACGCCACGTGCAAATAATTTAAAGGTTATACAGAATCTAGGATCCATTATTGTTAATATTTCTTTTAATCCATTCCGTCCGAGATCCCAAGTAGAAAGAGGACTCCTATCAATATTCAAACAAATAGGTTAGGAAATTACTCCGCGCCCCGATCAATCTCCGCATAAGAAAATAGATCCATTAATTTATGTAATATGTTGTGTTCGTAATTTATGTACACTAACTGACATAAATTACGGAACATTCCCCAAGAGTCAGGAAAAAAAAATTTTTTAAAGCAACCACCCCAAGTTTAAAGAAAGCAAGAAATCCACCCCAAATTAATCATTCAAACGATATGCATCCATTTTCACATTTTGTTTTATTAAGTATAAACTATAAATTTAAGAAAGAAGAAAAGAAAATTATATAAGTGATTAATATAATCATAGACAATTTCAATTAGATTCTAATAATATAATTTAAATCACCAGTTGATTTATTCAAATCACAAATTTAAGAAAAATTTCTAAGATTCCATAAAGAATTTTTAAGCTTTAACAAAAACATTACCACCTTTCAACTTCCTTATCAAAATTTCTTAATAAAATATTTCAACTTTTAACTAAACTTATAAAAATTTTCTTAATAATTACTTTAACTTTTAACTATATTTATAGAAATTTTCTAAATAAATTATTTCTACTTTTAATTATACTTGTAAAGAAATTTCTTAATAAATTATTTTAATTTTTAACTATATATGTAACAATTTTCTTAATAAATTATTTTAATTTTTTAACTATATATGTAATAATTTTCTTAATAAATTATTTTAATTTTTAACTATATATGTAAAAATTTACTTAATAAATTATCTCAATTTTTTTTAACTATCTATGTAAAAATTTTCTTAATAAATTGCTTTTAACTATATTTGTAAAAATTTTCTAAATAATCATTTTAATTTTTAACTATATATGTAAAAATTTTCTTAATAAATTATTTTAATTTTTAACTATACGTGCAAGGAAAAAAAATACAACATGAAAACGATATCATTAACATTTTTACAAACACAAAGAAAAAAAACAAATTACACCTCTGACATTTTTTTAGAGGGTCAAAAAGAAAATATAATGTCAATTGACGAAAACAAATTACTTTGAAAAAAAAAGGAGAAAATTATTTTTACAGGTATGTCTTCATCAAACCTGATTTACAATTTTAATTATAAAATTCAAAAAAAAAAAAAAAAAAAAAAATTTGTTTTAAAATTACAGAATGCGTTGAATTCCTACTTTTCCATATACAAACTTACTTAACAAAGAAAAACTTAAATTATCGCACTAGTTAAATCATCATCATTTATTGTTATATTTAAAATTTAGATTAGGAGTTAATTCGCACCACTATATTAATCCATCTTCATGCCAATTTGCTCTTCATATATATTGCTGATGCAAATAAAATTCCAGAGTACACCTGTTAATAGCACTTAGAAAATCATACACTAGGCAAATCACAAATTAATGTGTCCATCACCATATAAGTAATTAAACATTCAAAACGTTTTTCAATGCTCAGGCAAAACAGTTATAAGCAATGTTATATCGATTGCATAAAAATTGACGCCAACATCCAATTACGAATACACATACGTAGTATCGTCATAAGTTGTTTATTGTGAAAAGAAATATACAAAATCTTCCATCGAATTTTGTGTTTCCAAATATAATTATGCATTATCACATTTTGTAAAACTTAATAGTCCATCTCCATAAACAAACATAATTTGTGCCATAAGCGTATGAAATTTCAATTCGTTATCTATAGCAGTATGTACTTTCAGATTTCTGTATTATCGACAACCTGTCAATGACATTTGAGAAAATCAGGTGATGTTAAATACAACACAGTTTTAGAAAAAATTAGATGATTTAGTTATTTGTTATTAAAGTATAATTATTAGAGTACGAAAATTTAAAAGAACATAAATTCGGTCAAGTCCTTTCCCTTCTTTGGATGAAAATTATTTTATTCATTTGACTACTACTAAAGTGTATTAAAATTATAAACATTGTATTCGTTCAAATACACCAACGTATACAAAAAAAATTTTTTTTTTTTTTTAATAAACGGTAAGTTCCAAGAAAAAGAAAAAAGGCTTGATTTTTATAATAAGTTTTTTACATTATGCAATAAACACATTTAATTTGTAGGAATTCAAACAAAAGGAAAATCAAAATTAAAAAAAAAAAAATATATACTAGATGTCATGCGAATTTTCCGCTCATTCTACTAGGAATATAAACAATTTATCTAAACAAACTTTTACTCTAACAAACAAAGGTTTTTTCTTTTTATTTTTTTAAAGAAAAATACATTCGCGGTAATAGGCAAAATTTCTTCAGACAATATTTAACCAAAAGATAATATTACGGATCTATATGGAAAATTCTAGTATAATATATTATAAGTCACCAATTATTAGAAAAATATAACAATAATCATCAAATAAATTATAATTGCTGATAGGTAATGATTTAAACAATTTAATATTTATTGTTTGTAATATACGTTTTATAAGTTGTTAAATAATTACTTTTATTTCAGTTTTAGGTTATGTTTATGATAATTTACTTTATATACACAATTGATGATGAAACATGGTATAAATTTTACGAAAAAATTAAAGTTTGAAAAAAAAATTTAATATTAAATAAAGGCAAGATATACAACTTCACCCAACCAGACGATCCAAATTGTCATTAAGAATAAAGTAATTTATAAATAGCTCAATAAGTTTTCATTAATTTGCAATCCTGATGTACCAGTTTCTTTTTCAGATATATATCGTTAAATAAATATTAGTGTCCTCACGATAATGTAATTATCTAGAACTATGATTGACAGGTTTAACATGCGTGATATGACATTTTTTTATTTCGTTTCTATTAATATGTTTTACTTGTACAGCAGACGGTGTATTAAACTTTGTAATCGCATATGGACCCGAAAACCTAACAGCGAATTTTTTATCAGTATCATAGGTCGAAGATGGTTCCATGTTTTTAATCATAACAGTATCACCTATTTTTAAATTTGATTGAAGAGGATAATCTTTATATTTCTTTAGAGCTTTTACGTTCGCGGCATGAATCGCGACCTTCACATCATCAATCGAAAAATCCTTTTCAGAAAAATTAACACTATACGCTAAATCGAAAGTAGTTTTCAATTCTCTACCCAGAAAAACTTTTGCTGGGGTCGTATCAATAGAAGAATGGTACGTACGGTTGTAGTTGAAAGTAATAGACTTCAATAATTCTGACCAATACTTATGATTTGAACCTTCCATTTTTAAAACAGCGGATAAGTTTATTTTAATATTTCGATTACTACGTTCAGAAAAATTTGGTCCGGGATTATATGGTGAAGTGAATACCGGTCGTACAGCGCATTTCATTAGGTAATCATTGTATAAATTTGATCAAAATTCGGAGCGTTATCAGAAATAACAAAATCCACGTAACCATACTGACAAAATATATTTTTTAAATTTTTAACTGTTACAGCCGCCGTAGCCCTACGAGTAGAAATTGTAATTAAGAATTTGGAAATCCGTCCATCGCTACAAAAATGTATTTAAAATTTTCCACGGAATTTATTAACGGACCAATATAATCGATGTACAAATGCGTCCAAACATTTTCTGGGAATATATATGTTGGTTTAACGAGCATTGATTTATTGTGTGGTTTCATGACCGCACAGATTTCGCATTTATTAACAAAATCTTTCACCAATTGAAATAGATTTTTACACCAGAATCTTTTAGCTATATCTCTGTACAGTTTCGTAATACCGGAATGAGATAGATTATGAAAATACTGAAGTGTATAATTTAAAAAATTTTTGGGAAGAACTATTCTTTTCACACGATTTTTACCCACGAATTTACACAAAAGACCATCCCGAATAAAGAAATCTTTGACATTTAAACCCGACTCGATGTCATGGTAAATGTATTTGCAATATTCCGAATTTTTCTGTGATTCTCGTAGAGATAAATAGCCTTGCGGTTCCGTGTGAATAATATTAGATAATAACAGTTTAGACTCCGAAATATGAACTTTTTCTAAATTATCAAGTATTGTATCTTTCTCGTTTTGTTCGAACATACGCGACAAAGTATCTGCTATAACATTATCTTTTCCTCGAATATGTACTATAGAAAATTTAAATCTACTCAATTGTAAAATCCATCTACTGAGTTTATTAAAGGTTTGTGGTGTTTTAAAGAGCCAAACTAAGGCTGAACAATCAGTTTCTAACGAAAATTCCCTGTCCAACAGGTAATCTTTAAAATGCGCTAGGGCCTTGACCACAGCGAGTAATTCCAATTCGTGCGCACTGTAGCGAATTTCCGCTCCTTGTAATTTCTTAGAAAAATATTCTATAGGATGTCTACCGTCCACAAAATCTTGCGACAAGGTTGCCGAAATACCGAAAGAAGAAGCATCAGTAGTAACAATAAAACGTAAATTAAAATCTGGGAAACGTAATAAAGGGGGAGATATTAAAGCTTTTTTAAGTTGTTGAAAAGCTGTATGATGATTTTGATCGATCTTGAACTTTGCGTTTTTCTTTTTAAGAGTATTAAAGGAATTAACAATAGAGCTAAAGTTTGGAATAAACTTAGCATAAAAAGCACACATACCCACGAACTTTTGCACTTCTTTAAGGTTTCTAGGAAAAGGTAGGGTATTTATCGCTGCACATTTTTCTGGATCAGGTAATTTTCCCATATTACTGACAACATGCCCTAAAAGTCTTAAGAGTGTCATGCATAAACGAAGTTTTTTAGGATTAATTGTTAGATTTAGTTCCTGGAAACGTTTAAACACTCTTGACAACTGAGAAATATGCTCATCCAAGTTATCTGAGTAAATTATCAAGTCATCATTATACTGCAAGAAAAAACCTTCTTTCCGGAAGTCAGAAAATTCACGTAATAAGTACCTATTAAGAGCTTGAGAGGAATTTACCATACCAAAAGGGACCACATTAAAGCGATACTGGCCAAAGGGAGTTACGATAGCAGTAATATCGCGAGACTCAGGAGCTAAGGGAATTTGATAGAAGCTACTACTCATGTCCAGACTTGAATAATACCTAGACGAACTCAAGGAATCAAAGATAGAGTTCATTTTCACTCCCGTAAGTGGATCAAACTGTATTTTTGGGATCACGAACCTATAATCGGCACATAAACGAACACCACTTTGTTTTGGAACGAAAAATACCGGTGTTCCCCAAGGAGAAATACATGGAGAAAGAATTTTCCAATCTACTTACTCTTGAATATGCGCCTCTAAAAGTTGCATTTTAGCTGCTAAACTACCAGATTAATGAACTTTATAGATACAAATCAATATCCAACCTACAAGAAAAAACTGTACATAAAATGTTCAACAAAAAAAAAACTTTAAGAGAGAAAGAAAATACGCCAGGTATTTATCAAAAAAAAAAATTTTAATATTATAACTTCAAGTCATCTATTAGAATATTAACGCACAAAGGTGCTCTAAATGAGAAAAATCTCAATTTTAAGGTAAAAAGAAAAAAAAAAATAAAAAAAAATCATAAGTAATGGCACTAACATATATTCATATTAAGGGTTTGAGATAGAAACAGAAAGGTAAAATGTAATGCAGATCAAAAAAAAGAAATTATTTAGTTTGATAACCACGAAAATGGTATATCAATGAGTTTACGGTAAATTCCGGTTATCAAAAACACTAAACATCCTTCCATTTGGCTCGCTGCCAAATGAAGCAAAAAAGAGGTTAGAAAAGTAACCCTTGATGGGGTTACTAGGAAAGAGAATATTCTCTGGAGAGGTCCAGAGAATAAATGATCGTAACTGGAAGGAATGTTTAGTGCTAAAAAGCAAAGGCTTCATTCTTTACTTTCCGAAATGTTACCGTGTGGATTTAAATTTCACATCTACAAAACAAAATGTCCAAGAAAGGAAAGAGTTAAATATAATATCAAAGAAAATTATAAACTTGAAAGGTATTTTATGTAAACCATAATCAATTACAAAAATTTATAAAGTATACAAATTTAACACATTAAGTATTTACTGAATAACAATTTACAAACTCTAAGTCGAGTATTGAATAAAGAATACAAATTCAACACATTAAGTGTTTTCTGAATAACAATTTACAAATTCTAAGTCACTTTAACCTAGAAACATTAAATAAATTTATATTAAATATTTAAAAGGATGCATAACATAGTGAAATTAAAACCTTTCAAACTATAACCCCAAAACCCAATAATTAGAATAAATGAAAACATACCAGATCATTTTTATAAAAATACCTCAGCTCGCTCACATATTGTTTTAAAATACGCCACGTGCAAATAATTTAAAGGTTATACAGAATCTAGGATCCATTATTGTTAATATTTCTTTTAATCCATTTCGTCCGAGATCCCAAGTAGAAAGAGGACTATCAATATTCAAACAAATAGATTAGGAAATTACTCCGCGCTCCGATCAATCTCCGCATAAGAAAATAGATCCATTAATTTATGTAATATGTTATGTTCGTAATTTAGGTACACTAACTGACATAAATTACGGAACAGATTCTGTTTAAATAAACCAATTGATGGTAATGGTATTACTATCAGAATACACACATACGATACAAACGGTATACCTCACAACACAAAAAAGGCAGTGAAAGGCGAAACCAGAACTTCAATGGGCCAAGAGTTATTGAATAAAAATGAACCGATTTGGCGAAACGAGGCGAACAATGACATGTCCTTCGGGGATCATGAGCCACCTTATCTTTCCCGTAGTGACACCTTGAGAAAGATTAAAGAAGAGGCTACTAACCACAAATTGAACATTGGTACTGAGAGAAATCCTGTCGAATCAATTTATAATTTAAATATGAGGGAAAGTATGCCGGGTACATTAAGGAAATTGGAAAGGATAGGTTTTATGTTTTTTATTGGTCCCCAATGCAAATGTTTCTTTATAAGGATTTAATTAAATATTATAAAAAAATAGAAATTGACGCCACCGGTTTATTAATAAAATCAATAGTAAAAAGAAATGGAGAAAACCGACACATTTTTTTGTACCAAATCATAATAAAGGGGGAAAATGAAACACAACCATTGTTTCAAATGGTGTCGGAGAAACAAGACGCTAACTTTATCTGTTACTGGTTGCGAGAAATTCTAAGAGATGGTGCTCCAACACCTCCAGTAGTGGATTGCGATTATTCACTCGCTTTGCTGAATGCAACATGTTTAGCATTCAATGAGCGGAACTTGATAAATTATATTACAGATTGCTATCGATGGCTTCGTGGCGAGCAGTTGCAACATCCCTTGAAATCCTATTTAAGGATAGATATCGCCCACTTAGTAAACATAATATCTCACAAAGATGTTTTTAAAAATAAATTGCCAGAAACAAAAGACTTCTTTGTTCTAAGTTTGGCAATAATTTCTACATGTGACAATATGAACGATTTAACTGAGTTGGTACTATCAATTTTCATTGTGGCCCTGAGTCAGTACGATGGAACCGACGATTCAGGCAACGATGTTGTTTGCAAAAAAAAAAAGGAATTATTTGTTAGATAAAATAAAAATTTTAATTTAAGTAGTGACGAAAACAATATGCGAAGGTACGAACACTTAGACGTTGATGAATGTCCGGACATATTAAGTTTTACTGAAAATATTTATGAAAATTGTGTAAACGAAATCTTTAAAACCAACACCACTGACACAAACAATGCTTTTTATTGCCCCGAGCTCATTGAGCACGTAATTAAACTGCTCAAACATTTTCCACTATGGACAAATGTTATGAACAGTTATTTTAAAACAGATGCAAACGTGGCTTCATCGGCTAGATGTGAGGCCTACTTCAGAAACCTTAAACACTCGGACCTAGGAGCCGATTATAGACCTATCCGAGCGGATAAATTTATAATAAACCACATTCAATCTATTGAATCACTTTCTAAGTTGGAAAAAGCGGCAATAAAAAGAAGCCGAGAAAGTGCTGCTGTTGAACAAAAACAAAAACGTATAAAAAAAGACCACAGCAAACCTTATTTAAATATACAAGAAGAAGAAGATTTGCTAGAGGGAAATAAAGAAAATCTGATGCCCCAAAGTCCAAAAAATAAACATATTAAAAGGGGCAAATATTTGACTGCCTGTCCAAGCATTGACAGAATATACAGCAGACCCCTCCGCCGTAAAGACGAAATCTTGGCTAACGGAAATAACTGCAAAGTGGTTACCATCGATAAAAAACCAATATTTGTTCAAAACATATGTGCATTTGATACAATTTTCGAAGTGTTTACCACCGCTTATTGTAATTTCAACAATTTTAAATTAACAGCCGATGCATCACATTCACAAATTTTTAGTTTTGTGAAAAAGTACGCAACGGAAGGAGTGAGCCAATCTTTATATAAGACAAGAGTGGAGATTTTACGGTCATCATTTCCCATACAAAACAACTATATGAATTGTTATGGATCTTTAACATTGTTAGTTAAATCTCTTTTAAAAGATGACCCATCTTTAGTTACCACTAAAAATTGTTTGAAATGTGGAATAAATAGAGAAGAAAAACGAGTAATAGATTATTTCGAAGAGCTACCCAATGATGTTAGCTTTAAACAAAAATTCGTTGATTTTTTAACAAAGACATTTAAAGACATATGTGAAGAATGCCATATCTGTAAATCAGAAGTAACTGCTAAAAAAACAACAATTACTCTTTTAATTTTTGATGTGGAAGATTTGTTTCAAGTTTTTCTATCAAAATTTCCAGCGGGGATTCATATAACGGATATACCAGATGAAATTCTAATTCAGAATAATAAATATTTTCTGGTTGGAATTTATCGCCACATTCCAGCACATTTCACAGCCTTTTGCCGTGAAACAAATGGCCTGTGGAAAGAGTATGATGACAAGTGTAGGAAATCTCGATGTGTCAAAAATGTTCAAAAGGTGACGCTCACACCACTATGTTCAGTGTACGCACAATAAATTAAAATTTTATTCAGTTATTTAACATGTGTGCAATAATAGGCCAAAAATGAAAATTTGTGCAATAAAAGAATTTTTATTTAAACATACATAACAAAACAAAATTTGAAATCAGAAAATGACAAATCTAAAACACATTTACAAAATCCGCTTTTAAAATAAGATTTAGACATTTATTTAAAATTTTAAATAAGAGCACTAACTAACAGAATAACATTTCAGAAAAAAAAAAACGTTGTTATGGGCAACAAAGGGTCCAATTTGATTCTATTAGTCTTAAAAACTCTTAGATTCATGTGGAATAGGCCTATTGGGGATACCACATTAAAAAAAAAAAAACGCCAATAAGTCTACCTCGAAGGTGGTGTGGAAATGACTAACAAACTGGAACCTTCTTTATAAAATTTTTTTAAAGAAAACATTCACAAATTCTTGCGTTTATAAAGCATTTCTGATAATTTAATTGCAAAAGATTATCTTTTTCCTGCTAACTTAAGGGATTTTATAAAAAGTAATTCTTATGGTCTTTCGTTTATGAAATACATTGGTTGATTTAATTGTAAAAATTTTTTCGTTAAAAAAAACATGGTTTTTTGTAAATATTTTTCGAACGGAGGGTGGTCTTACGATTTTTGTTAATATTCCTGGGTGGTCCTACGTTTTTCGAACGATTGAGCACAATAACACCCCAGAATTTGTAGTAATTCATTAGAATCTAGCCTTTATTGTTTTTCGTTAAAAAAAATAGTTTTTTCTAAACATTTTTCGAACGAAGGGTGTTCAAACGATTTTTGTGAATATTTCGGGGTGGTCCTACGATTCGCGAACAATTGACATCAAAAACACCCCAGAATTCGAGCTGCTTGTATAACAATTCATTTTTCTTTTTTTTTTCGTAAAAAAAAAATTGTTTTTTGTAAATAGTTTTCGAACTGAGGGTGGTCAAACGAAAATTGTGAGTGGTCAAAAGTGTTCCTACGGTTTTGAATGGATTTAGATGAAAAAATCTATAAATTTTTCACTCCTTTAGTAGAAAATCGATTTTTATGCCTTTGTCGTTATTACAATCTTTGGATGGTGGAGGAAACGTTTTTTCGTTAAAAAAAAATTGGTGGTCTAACGATTTTTGTTAATATAACTTGGTGGTCCTACGATGGTTCAACGGTTAACGTATAAAATTTGCACTTTTTCACTTTGAATTAGTAATTATGATATTTTTTTCTTTGATTCGTTAATTTGAATATCTTGAATCGTAAAATATTCTTCCATGAATCGTGATAGAAGAACGCTGGTGGGAGGTCAAGAGAGATCGTTTGCTTATCAAGCGTTTTCAATGGTTTTGTATGAAATATTTGACCATTTTCGTAATGAAAATCTACAATGTTATTTTATGGTGGAGGCTGTGGGAAATCATTTCAATCGTGAATTATTATTTAACGGTAGGTGGTCAAACGAAAATTGTGAGTGGTCAAAAGTGGTCCTACGATTTAGAATCGATTGAGCTCACAATTAAATTAAATTTCGTTCATGGGGGTGCTACCATGTTATTTTCCCTATGATGGTTATGGTGGAGGCTACGAGAAGTAAAATTTTGAATCGTGAATATTTTCCGAACGGAGGGTGGTCAAACGAAAATTGAGGGTGGTCAAAAGTGGTCCTACAAGGGGGTGCCATCTTCACAAACCTCGTTTTTTTACTAGTCTACACGATGTTTATCAAAGCACTATGATTACAGCGTGAACTGGGCCAATAACCTTTTGAAATAATTGACATTTATAAAATAAATGCTTTATTTTATATACGGGCTTATTGAATGTAATTCTCACAAAAATTCAACAGTAATACAATTATGATTTTGAACGAACAAAATCTGAGTTGAAATTGAATTTGACATGCTCGGAATTGAATTTGACATGGACAAAATACTTGACAACAACTAAACAGTCTGAGAAAACCATAAAATTAAGTTAGCAACTAAATTTTGTATTTGAACAATGTAAACTTCAATATAGCCTCATCGTCAAAACAAACAAACTTATCGTCCGTTGTCGTTGCCCATATTTCGTTTGGGTCCAAGGAATTACAACCAATCTTCTACAGGTTTTTCGATACAATTTGACAATCTTGAGAGCATTCACCAATATTTCACGCTGTAGTTCTTGGTGGAAAGAAACTTTTCATATTTCTATTTTCAGTTTTACTCCTCTGTGCAATAGTTCTATTTATTTTTTTTCATCTTCACACTAGTAATAAACTAGCGGTATTTCGCGCATTTTCATTATCATGTGTGTAATTATTCTGTACTTAACTACTTCATTGCTATCCTGGACTCTATTTTTCTTTCTTCTATTGCTTACACTTTTCTGTATAATTTTTGTAGTTTTACGTCTTGAGTACAATTTAACAGCTTCTAATTAATTGTATGTATTTCTTAAATATACGTCCCTGTCTTCATTCTTCAATATAATCACAATTAGCAATAGTATTTTTCTTGACTCTTTGATATGTTCAGGTAAATCATTTTTATATACTTGTAGTTTAATTTTATTCATCAAGGTTTATATTAATTTCTTCCTAAACGGTCAATTCCGACTATAGTCGATAAATTTCCATAAATTTTTTTAAGTACTATCCGGTGTAAAAAGTCTTTTTCACGTATGTTTAGTAATAAGAGCTCTTTGAATAATCTTAGAATATTCCATTCAATGTTTTCGTAGTCTATCTTCTCTGGTATACCATGTGTATAATGATTTGGTAGCTTTTTATTTTGATTTTTTATGAAAACTTATCGAATTCCTCGGTATTTTCAAAAAAAAAGAAGTTAATTACAGTTTCAACTCTAAACATTCACATACTTTAAGCTTGCAAAATTGTAATGGTTTTAATTTTTATTGCCTTCTAAAGTCTGTTTGCAATTGCAATATTAAAACAATAAAATTTTATGATGAATTGTCCTAAAAGATTAAACCCTTTATTTTAAAAGTAAACAATTTTAAGTAAAAGTTTTTCTTTTGCTAAGGGAAATTATTAAAAGGAAAAAAAAAAAAAAAACAGGTAGAAGGTGTGAACAGACATAATACATTTATAAGTGACTGGTAAACCATTGCGCACACAACTATCCCACCGAAAACGTCATTAAAATTATAAATATACAAAAAATATTCAGAGTTTGATTCTGTTGATTATTTAGAAATAGCTGAGAACCTCAAAAGAACTCCACAACACCAATAGAAACACCTCAAAGGCACTTATTTTACTCGAAATCTTCACTTAACAGTTATTTCAGAAATTTTACAACTCAATTCAATAATATATTCAATTCCACTATGTTTATATACTCCATAATTTACAAAACTTCGAGACCGTTTTTTGGAACTAGTTAATTAGTCGCGTTTTTTGGAATTCCTTAATTGGTCTTAGAATTGGATGTGGATGTGTGAGCGTTTTCTTGGAAATAATTAATCAGTATGAGTTCATTAATGAGTGTGTGCGGATGTGTAAGGAGGGAGTGAAATTAGCTGTAAGAAAGTATGTGTACTAATTTCTTCGTTATAAACACTTGACCTTGAGCTAAATTAACAAATTTTTTGACTCTTATCTTTATCGGTTAGGGATCTAAAAATAAAAAATTTGTGACTGAACGAATTCGATATGATTTATTGCAAGTAAAATATTTTCTTTTTGCGCGTGATGCTTTTTACCTTACCTCACCGTTTTTGTTATAGTAGCGTTGGGGTCAAAATTGGATTTGAAAACAGTTTGATATTACATTATGGACTATTCAAAACACTTTCTTACTCTAGATTCTGATATCTTACCTCACCGTTTTCGATATACAAGAGATAGTAAAAATTAAAGGAAATATTAAAAAACATGTTTTTTTATGTAGAGCTGAAATTGAGACATAAATGCGCGTTATTTCTTTCAAAAGCTTAAAATATATGGAAAACGGCGTGGTAAGATTAAAAATATCACGGGTCAAAAAGGGCTAAGAATGATCTAAAATATAATATAGAAACGCAAAATATTCTTTATATTCGTCAAAAACAAATTTTTAGCAAAAAGCTCTTTTTCAAACGTTGTTATATCGAAAACAGTGAGGAAAGGTAAAAAACGTCACGGGTGAAAAAGTGTGTAGAATTGTCTGTAATATAAAGTCATGTAATTTTAACATCAAGTTTCTGACCAGAACCACAAAATAATCTTTATGTTCGTCAATAACGAACTTTTGGTAAAAATCCGTACTTTTATTTTAAACGATTATATATGTAAGTTATAGTAAGCAACCATATCTTCAAATATTCAAGTGGTCTAGAAATTCTGTATCCAAGACTAATTCAGAAGTTGATGTTTTAGAATGCTATAATAATATTTAATATTTGTTTAAAAATAATTATCATATTTTCTTTTATAATTTGGACGAGTTATTTAATTATTTTATACGCAAATATTAATATTTTTGTTGGTATTTAATTATAACTGTACTAATTTTGTAATTCTTTTATGGAATAAAATCACGTATAAAAAAGAAACTTAAAAATTAAATTACATAAATCAAATAATTAAAAGATAGCCCAACTATACGTTCAAATTGTGAAGAAAAGTGGAGATGAATTTATAATACCATGCATATCACTACAAAATATCATACAAAAAATTTTTTTATTTAATACTAGATAAATTCCATAATTGTGAATTTTGTATCAAGTAAGAAACAAATCCAAAGTGATAAAGCCACAATTAAAAAGTAAGTGAGTATAGAAGAGCTATTAATATAGATGAGCATATTAAAGCCACATATTTTGTTGAAGTGTCGAATGGCTGTTTTAGGGAGTTACTGCTGGATGAACAAATTTCCATAGTTAGTCCTCATCCTGCTGAACCTAAACGAATAAAAATATTCTTTATTTTTTTATTTGTCCGTATGGACTTGTCATGATTTACATTTCTCTTTTTTTTACATTCTATTGTCATTTAACTAGGTGCCAAACTTAAAATTAAAATAAAATTCTAACATATTCTATTCAAATAAAAAAAAAAAAAAAAAAAAAAAAACTAACCAAAACAAAATATTAATTTTTTTTATACTGTCCCACCCACTCACTTCAAATACCTATTTCTGACTTCTTCATATTTTTTCCAGAAGTTGCAGATAGCATCACTCACACACTTGTCTTTTCCACTGCACTTTTGTCTCTCAGCTCTGTTATATTATAAAATTTGTATTAATACATAATTTAGCTCTGTTATATTTAAAATCTCATATCGAGTGTGTGAATATTAGTTTGGAAGAATTCAGAAAGTTAAACGATACAAAAGAAATTAAAGACTGGAAATGCAAAAAGTGCGATAAAACCTCAAAAGTTAATGTCAGTGCTACAGATAAAAATACTGAAATTGGGAAAGTTTATTTACCAGAACAAGATCGGTATGTACCGACATAAGTTATAATTAAAGAAAATGACTTTTTCGAACAAGAAAATGATTTGCCAAAACTCCTTGTTCAAGAAATCAGGGACAAAAACAAATTACTTAAAGAAAAATTGGTATTGCAAAAAAAATATTTATTAGCACGTATGCAGAACCAAGTTGTCAGCAACAATGCCAACAATAGCTGTAACATTCCACAAATTCAAACTACCAATAAAGAAAACTCACAAGAAAAATTAGTTGAAACTCCAAAACATTCGAACATAGGAAGTATAGGCAACATTAGTAACATGCAAGAAACTTCAAATGTTTATAACCAGAATATACCAACATCAAGTAGAAGTAATGGCAATATAGACAAACTTACATACACCCAAGCACTTACTAATGCCAACACAAGAGAAGAAAATGAACATGGTAGAAGCAAAAACGAAGATTTCCAAATGGTTAAGTACAGGAAAAAAAAAGAAAGAAACTATTATTGGAACTGGAAAATTAAACTCGGATATAGAATTTCAAGCTGCTGAAACAAACATCTGGGTTTACGAAGGAAGAGTTGGTTCAAATGTTACAAAAGATCATGTAATTAAATTTATTAAAAATAAAACCAAAGAAGATTAAAAAATAACCTGTAAGGAACTCAAAACCATAGGTTCAAACAAAGCATTTAAAGTGGGTGTGAGCCATATATATAAAGATCAGATGTACGACCCAACCTTCTGGCCAACAGGTACAAATATCAGAAGATTTATTCTGAATTTATTTCGGAACAAACAAACCGCAAATAAGCAATGGACACAAACCACAAACACTGGAGAAAAACAATAATGCCAATATTATGGATTTCAATATACAAGGGATCACAAATAAAGCGACACTTTTAGAGCTATTGATATCAGAAATGCAGATATCACTCAACATAATATGCTTCACAGAACATTGGTGGGCTCAGGCAGAGCTAGAACTTTTAACCATCAATAACTTTATAGTGAAATCTTATTTTACGAGAAGTAAAAAAAAAGCGAGGTGGATGCTGTATTTTAGTGGACAAAAACTTTAGAAAAGTGGAAAGCTATGAAGAGCTAGAAAACTTGTCAATTGAAATGCATTTCGAGTACAGTGCAGTCAAATTGGATGATCAAAGCATCGTTGTCGTGTGTATATATAGAACACCGGTGGGAGATCTCGAAATATTTTATATATTTTTTGAACAGTTGAAAAAATGCCAAAGCTTTGTGTCAAACAAGAAAAGTTACAAAAAGGTTATCATTTGCGGGGACTATAATATAGATACGCTTCAAATTAGTGCCTGTTCAAATACAATTAACGAACCTGCTCGTATTACAAATACAAGTGCATCATGCATGGACAACTTTTTTGTAATCTTTGACAACTACAAGGTGAATGTGTTTCATAGTCCATTATCGGACTACACGTACCAAATATTTAGTACTACCTCAGTTAAAAGCCTGACCACTAAAGGGTATTACTGTAAAAGGAGGGATTTCTCTGCGAACAATATCGCATACTTCAAGAAACTGCTGGAAGAAAAAAATGGGATGAAACTTTGTCGGAATTAGATCCCAACAGCGCTATGGACACATTTCTTGATACTTTTAAATATTACTTTGATGTAGCATTCCCTGAAAGAATTGTTTTCTATAGCTACAGGAAGAAAAATGAGTAGAATACCAACAGGAACAGACTCAACACAAGAGTTTGAGTTTGTGGAACAGACTTAAACTCAGCACAAAACATCATTCTGTAGATGAAACAGCAACGAAGAGGCTCTATAAAATATTGTGCAACAAGCTAAAAAAAGACAGTTAAACAAGCAAAAAAAGAATATCACTGTAATCAAATAAACTGCTCTGAAAATAAAACCAAAGCAAGTTGTACACTAGTAAATAGCCTAAACCAAGCTGCATTTCGCGAAAAAAATGAAATAAAAGCCATTCAAAATTCTGCAGGTGAAAAAATTACCAATAAAGATGAAATAGCGAATAAATTCAATAGGTACTTCCCTTCAAGAAGTACCTATTATAAGCTGAAAACCTTAAACTTAAATCTCCGAATTTTGATGTAGAAATAGACAAAGTTTATAATACATTGTATCTGTATTCTATCCATGCACTGAATCAGAATTGGTAAATTGAATAACGAAAGTGAAAAATAAGAAATCTTGTGGATGGGATGACTTTCCAAGCACAAGTCAAACAGTGTGCAGTTCAGTTATTAAAACCTTTACTGGACATAATCAACAAAACATTATCCACTGGCACTTTTCCAGACGCTCTTAAAAAAGCTATTATCATTCCGGTCTTTCAAATAGGTGATTCAACAAATTTAAACAATTACAGACCAATCTCACTGTTACCAACCTTTTCAAAAATAATTGAGAAGTTAATTTATAACAGATTTACATCCTTTTTGGAAAAACATGATGTAATCTCAGAGGAACAACACGGATTTACTAGAGGCTAATCAATTGATCAAACGATTTTTAAGGCCTTCTCAGAAATTTTCCAAGCTCTGAACAGCAACGAAAATATAGCGGTCGCTTTCCTAGACCTCAGCAAAGCATTCGACAGTCTAGACATTGATTTATTGTTACACAAGCTAAAATTTTACTGTATAAGATGTAAATCATTGGATCTAATTGCATCATGAATGACTAATCGAAAACAGTGCGTAAAATTTAGCTATATGGTCGACAAAAATAAAAAAGAATTATTTTCTGATCAAACGACAATTGTAAGAGGAGTACCGAAGCGAAGGGTCTATATTGAGACCTCTGTTGATTATCTTATACACCAATGAGCTTCCAAAAAAAATCTACAATATTTGGGTGGATTTTACTACAATATTTGGATGGATTTTATCAGGACCAATCAACAACAAGCTCACTGAGTCGACCGCCAATGTTTACCATTGCTCACTTGATGTGCAACTGGACTTCTTTCTTCAATGTTTTTAGGATAAAGAAGAAATCATAGATGTTAAATCAACCAGCCTTATCGACTAACTCAAGACTAGATGCACTAGGAGATGCTCGAGGTCCTGCAACTAAAATGCTTCATTCACTTCAACGTCATTTGAACTCTCATGATAAATATGAATCACTAAACCACATGTCACGTATATCAGCCAACTCAATGGAACCGAATTTTTTTATCTACCCCTCATCATGTCGTGCTGCGTTCGACGAATACTACCACCAAACTACGTGAAGTGTTCAATGGATCAATGCGGACTAGGACTGGAAAAACACTCAATGATATTCTCGATACTGGCAAAAACGATCTTTTATACGATTCAAATATGTCTTTACTTTGTATATCGAGAAAAAATATCGTCAGATATTGATCGATCAACATGATTGGGATTGCCAAAGAATCCTTTGGATACAGGATCGTATCATCCAAACTTACCAATTGAAAACCGTCACCTATGGATTAGGATGTGCGCCATTCTTGGCACTGCGAACTCTCAAACTAGTCGTACTAGACGACGGAAATCCATTTCCGTTGGCTGAGTCATGCATAAAGGGTGATATGTTGAGGATATATTTGGGGGATCTGATATTGTCTCCGAGTATGGTCAAATCCTCACTTAAGTTGCCCAATAATGTAGACGTTGTGGGTTTATTCTCAAAAAATCATGGCAAGGAAGAAAATATTCTCATCGATCAATCGTCAAGTATATGAGCATCAGTTCTCTCCTGGTATCCATCAAGTGACAGATTTTGAAAAGTAGTCAACAGTGAACCACTGCAGCGCGTAATTAAAAGAAGTGTACTTTCTCGAATTGCCAAACTGTTTGACCAGCTAGCATTCATCTGACCGTTTATAGCTTAAGTTTGAATTCAGCACCTTTAGCTGGTCAAATTTAATAAGGATGAGATTCTTCCAGAACATTTATGCAATCAGCGGAGGGAGCTCGAACGACAGTGTACAGACCTATCATTAATTTCAATCCCACGTTTCTTGGGACATATCCATTATTAAAACTAGATGACAATACCCAGTTTGGAGCTTACTTCTGCAGCTCTGCTTGCTCGGCTTGCAGGATATGTACGTACAACCATGGACTTACATTCAGCAACACTATGGCTTTGGACTGATTCACCCGTTGCACTCACGTGGATCACGTCTCATCCAAGTAAAAACCAAAGGGTTTTGTTTGAAATCGTGTCACCTTCATCCAAGACGAAGAACCAGGATTGAATTAGAGCAGGAGTTGTTGCATCGGAACTACGAATTATATCACCTACTGCGTATCACATCTTAGTGCATGAAGTTCATCAATCATAGCCGACGAATCAAGAATAGGACTCACCAGCTTTGTTAGCTCCTCAGAATCTTCATGCGCCTCTCTTAATTTGGGTTCGTGTTGCAGTCAAAGAATTGCATTTTCCTATGATTTCAAACATAGGTTACGTTGTTGTGTTTATGTGCTCTTCTACGTCTGCAATTCATCTCGATATCGTTACACAATATTCTACTTGTGGCTTTATTGCCGCCTACAAAC
This sequence comes from Chrysoperla carnea, assembly GCF_905475395.1. Lineage (NCBI taxonomy): Eukaryota > Metazoa > Arthropoda > Insecta > Neuroptera > Chrysopidae > Chrysoperla > Chrysoperla carnea. The sequence continues at coordinate 5,384,961 of NC_058342.1, read as the reverse complement.
GCTTTACTGGGCGTCGTGGGATCACTCAACACTCCCAATTGATTGTGGAACTAATCTAGTGGAGGCTGATGCAGAACTTAAACGACTCTTCACGGAATCATTCACGCAGCATCAACGTCTACGTTAGTTACTTGCCCCAACGGAACTCACCGCCTAATGAGGGCGGTGGAATTTTTATCCACCGCCCACATCACATTTTAGCGGCCGCTGGGAGGTTGCAGTTATCTCCGTCAAACACCATTTAAAGAGGGCCATCTGTAACACGAAGAATTACAAAGAATTCTCCACTGTTCTGACACAAATTGAAGCAGTGTTAAATTCGAGGCCTCTTTGTTAGCTTACTGGTGATACAGATAATCTCGCAGTAATAAAACCCGACACATTTGAAAGTTCTACATTTATGTCGTTAACAATAAACTCGCCAAATTATCGACAGGTTCTGGGAAAAATAGTCCAGCAAATATCTTCAACAGTTGCAGGCTATATATAAGTGGCAATATCCTTCAAATCAAATCAAATTAAGATCAATCGTACTTATCGTTGACGAATGGTATCCCGCATCCAAGTGACTATTGGTTTAAGTCATCCAACTGTATCCTGGATCTGAAAATGTTACTCGAGTAGTGCCGCTTAAAACGGCAACTACAGTGCTGTGTTCTGAATCTGACAATGTTACTCGAGTAGTGACTTTCAAAACGGCAACTACAGTCTTGAAACGGCCAATTGTAAAACTGACAGAAATGCGGGGGGTATGGTTGAAACACTTCTAAGTTGAACGATAATTATGAGATCCTTACAAAAACTGTGGTGGTGGCAGGTCACCGCATCGGACTACCGTACCGGAACTCCCGTGTTCTGACTCAAGTCACATAACATTTTTAAAATTTTATTTATGGCTTTCCTCATTCTACAAAAACAAATATGTGTAGCGCGCAGAGCATTGCCAATCGATTACATTAGTGTACAATGAATTGAAGTGATTGCCACGTGCAATTATCTATCGTCAGTTATCAATATCATCTGCGTAGTTATCCATCGAATTATCGCTCGACAAAATCGTTAACTAATCTATGAAATAGTGTCTTGCAATATTTTTACGTTTTGCTGTGAACATTCTTATATATTTATTTAATCATTATTGAATACTTTTCATGTATTTTCGTGTGCTGTGAACATTTGTTTTTGAGGTAAATACCGTGTTTTTATTTATGTAAAAATAGTTGTGTGTATTAATTTTATTTGGACTATTAGTTTACAATCGATTACATTAGTGTACAATGAATTGAAGTGATTGCCACGTGCAATTATCTATCGTCAGTTATCAATATCATCAATATCATCTGCGTAGTTATCCATCGAATTATCGCTCGACAAAATCGTTAACTAATCTATGAAATAGTGTCTTGCAATATTTTTACGTTTTGCTGTGAACATTCTTATATATTTATTTAATCATTATTGAATACTTTTCATGTATTTTCGTGTGCTGTGAACATTTGTTTTTGAGGTAAATACCGTGTTTTTATTTATGTAAAAATAGTTGTGTGTATTAATTTTATTTGGACTATTAGTTTCCATTTTATTTCATTAATTTACTTGTTTATAAAATTACTTTCTTTTCTGTTTGAACAATATTGTTTATTTTGATTGGCTTAAGAAGAAAATCTTTGTGTTATTTAATATCTATCTTATCATCTAATCAATAAAATCAATCTATGTTTGGATATGTTTTTTTTTTTTCATAAGGATTAGCTAAACTTATCACCCCGTCTCTTACACTATACTCTGGAAGTATGCTATAGAAATATACAATAGATATATTCTATTGTACTATACTATAGATAAAAAAAATAGAACCTTACTATAGAGCCATACAATAAAACGCCTCTGTAAGCGCCTCATTGATATAATCATCCTGTCATTAAATATTTTTTTTTATACACAGAATTCAACTTTTGACATGTCGAATATTTGGTGATGTATTCTATTTAATTATATTTAGTATATTTAGTTTTAAGTTTAAATGCATTTAAAATTTTGCATCGACGGTTATATAAAGATATTTATATATATTTTGGGTTTTATCACATTTCACATTCTGTTTTACTTGTGATTTTTGTTTCTGTCACGGCTGTTTCGTGATTTACATTTCAATTCTTTAAAACGTGTATTAAAATTTTGATTTTCGGTGCCAAGTGAAATTGGACCCTATTAACTAACATTATTAAATTCTGAATCTACGCCTTAGCCTCGCCGTCAGTTTCAAATACGTCCTTTGATACAATTTCAAATACCTCCTTTGATACAAGGGCCTTGTTGCACAAATTTTAAAAATACGACAAATCATTTACAACACTTCAACACTTTCCATATTTTATTGAGGATCTATTCAATTTTTTTTAAATCTGTTATTTTCGGTTGTTTGAAATTTCATATCCATGTATTTTCATTCATTTTGGGTATATCATACTCGCGACATGTTTTAATTTTGATTATTGTTTCGGTTACGGGTGTTTCGAACTTTATACTTCAATTCCTTAAAACATGTGTTAACATTTTTAGTATCGTTGCATAGTGATAAATCGATGATATCAACAACCTATATTAAATTCGGTATCTACCCTACAGTCAATTCATCGATGCACAATTTCAAATGCCTCATTGATATAATAATCCTGTCGGTTAATTCAGTCCAGAACATGCTTCGATTGCACAAACAACGGTTAGATAAATTCGAGCGCGTCATCCATTTACCTTCAAGACGATTGCGCGCCATTTCTGTCTTTAAATTTCTGACTTCGTGTTGAAAATTCCGGCCCTGTTGTTTCTGAAACCAGGTGATATCCTTTCTGAGTGCTATTCATTTAGAAGTTTATGTAACTTTTTGTTCTTTAAAAGATCTTTCTGCCAGAAACAGTACTCATTAAGAAGTCTATGAAATTTATTTTCTTTAAATTACTTTTCTCTCTAGTATCCATTCATTTAATGAAATTTTGCAAAACTTATTTTCAAGTTTGTTCGTTCGGAATATATTACTTTGGAAATTCATAAAATTTGTTTTCGAAATTTTTTCTTGAATACCGCTATGCAAGTAAATTTTGTTAAGTTATAATCACTTTAAAATTTATAAAATTTAGAATGAGAGTTTTATAAAGGTAGTTTATAGGGCCACGTTTCACTATGCAACGAAATTCAAAATTTTAATACACGTTTTAAAGAATTGAAATGTAAATCACGAAACACCCGTGACAAAAACAAGAATCAAAAAAAAGTAAAATATGATGTGAAATGTGATAGCTTTACCCAATGGCCATTTGGATGCGGCATATCTTTCATTAACGATAAGTACGATTGATCCGATTTTGATTTGATTTGAAGGATATTGCCACTTATATTTAGCCTGAAACTGTTGTGGACGAGGATCTCATAATTATTGTTCAACTCAGAAGTGTTTCAAGCATGTAGTTACAGTAAAGTTATAGTTTTGTTATAGTAGAATTATATTTTAGTACAGTTAAAGTATAGTATTTATTACTAGTTATAGTATAATAATAGTATAGTTATTGTATAGTTAAAATTATAGTTTTAGTATAGCTATAGTATAGTTACTGGATATGCAACCGGAAAAGGAATGTGAAAATCGCAAGCGTAAAAGTAATGTTGATGTGAGATTTTAAATATTAACAGGAGATATTAATTTAAAACTTGAGGCAACAAAAACCGTAATGAACACAACCTACTGTTATGAAATTTTTGTTACCTAACAAACATTTCATACTCAAACCTGTTTATTGGAACAGACCTAAATGTATATATATATATTTTGTTCTCGGCCAGTGGCGCTTACGTCGCTTTAAGTATGGTCATGTTTATGATATATATAGGTCGGGCTTCTAACTTTAGCTCTTGAACAGTTAAGTTACCTATTAACTGGACAAGTACATGGAGCACACACACAGAATGGAATCTATTCATATTACAATGGGAGAAATATATATTTTAATTTGATTAAACTAATTATTGATATAATTAGATTTACTTAAATGGTCGTGACAATTTAGTGTTACTTTTAACCCGGTGAGATATGATTTTTATTTGTTTAATATACTTAATCTAACATTTTGGTTTCATAAATAGCCTCAATGTTCGCACGTGTTATTCTAAAGCCAATTATACTTTAATTATCTTTGGTTACAATATTTTTTTTTATTATCACTTGTAGTGAAATTATTATATTGTCTGAAAGATTTTTACAATATTTGTAGATTGTTTTTCTGATTTGTACATAGATGTAAATACCTTTGTAGAATTTGGATATACCTTTACATAGAGTCGAAATTTTTGATTTAGTAACAATTTTGTATATATTGTTTTCTTAATTTATAAATTGTATATATATTTATTTATCAAGAATGGGAACTTTGGTTTGTAAATAAATTATCTCCTGTACGTAGTAAAAACAATATTTCATGAACTTTTCTTGCAGCGCCAAAGCAGAGTCAGGATTTCGGTGAAGCCGAATCCTATTTTCACACGGCTACGTCCGCATACCATGTGAAAGATCTACTTTTCTCTGGGGGTATGTGTTAACTTCAATTAGCACATGCTTATGGGCCCACACACGCTTTTCATTGACAATACTTGTCTTACTATATAGATATTTATATCATTCGAAATTTTGATTCCAATCAAAATTTCATTATCAGCAGATTTAACCCCAACAAGGGTTAGTTTTTTTTGTTTCTGCTACACTACAATGAACCAATGATTAGCTTCAATTTAATCGATAAATTTGAAACAAATACGAAATGAATTTAAATTTGGATTAAATCAAATGAAAGAGTTGAAAATTATTAAAAGTAAATTTTAAATATCATATGAGATTTGAAAAAAGCCTGGGTGAAATCAAATTCAATATTTTGGTTGAAAAAAACATTAGGTGAAAGAAAAAAATTATAATTATTTTATTTTTATTTTATTTTATTTTATGAAAAGAACTTTAAATTTATTTTATTTTAATGCTCTTTGGGTCACTACTGAAGAGCTCTCCTTAAGCTACGGGCGATCAGAGCTACACATACATTATAATTGTATAGTCCGTAACTCGAAAAGTAATACTTAAAAAGTTTTGTGGTCATGAGAAATTTTGATGAGAAGGCTCTGGAGAACATTTTGGAGGCTCATTGAATGTTTCACAGAAAATCATTTTCCTAGCCATATACTTAAACTATATTATATTCGCAGCTTCGATCCTCCGTATTTTATTTTGTATAAATCGGGTTTTTTTTTACTCACTGTGTAGTTTCTCAATGCCTAATCACGAAATTAGTTTGAAGGAAAATCTAGGAAAGAAAACATAATATTAGGAGTTCAAACTGTAAAATTGATGTAGTAGAAAATCGCCAATATGTAGATGATTCACTAATATAATTTACTCTAATCACTTTGATATTTAATCTTAATAAAGTACATATATATTTCATATAAGTGACATTCAATTTTAAATACTCCGAATTCATATAAATTGTATACACGCACTGTTTAAAGTTGAAAACTAATAACTGAAACGTACCATTTTCGACACGATTACACAACACAAGCGTAATTGAATTGAGTCGGAAAAAACAAAACTTGAATTCTCGTTTTGAAATTAAAGTTATCACAGCAAGTTTTTTTAATGGAAAACGAAATAAAATGAAATTGGTATTAAAAACTGATAATTATGTTGAGAGCGCAAACCAGACAGAACGAACCGCCTTGATCCTGTTGGCTCATTCAAAACTGTGCCTAGTTACAAAAAGTGCACACCGCTAAATCAAGTTCGTTAAGGATTCGTTCATCACGTTCATCATTCGTTCATCACGGGTCTTTGAATGGCTTTAACGGGAATAATGTCACAGAAAACGAAGATATTATCGGAAACAACATCCACCCGAAAATGTTCCACAGTTGAATTTGTTTGCTAAGAAAATACACCGTATAAATAGATCTGAAAATATAAATCGCGAACACATCTGATATTAATTTTGTATAACTCTGTATAGTTGTAATTACGAGTTCGTTGGGTTGAGTTTGTCGACTATTAGTGTTGGTTGAGTTGTGAAGTTATTAGTCGTTGCATTCAAGAATGGAACACATACAGAAAATGTTGAGTTTTGATTTTGATATATAATATTTACGAAATATAATATTCAGGTGTTTTATTAGCAATTTTTTCAAAGTTTATTTGTTCCGGTCTATTTTTTTTCGAGTTTAATTTTTCCTAAATTCAACAGACTTATTTAGAATTTCCTTTACGTCACGCTTGAATGATTATTGTATTGTGTACAACAATATATTTGAATTTTTGTATAACAATGTGATATGTTTAATCTGCCATTTCTACATGTAAGAGAAATTTGAAATTCCTTATGCGAAGTACGATGTCTTTTCGGGGTAACAGAACAATATTATTACTTTATAATTCTTTAGCTATAATCAAGTTAAACTATGTCTGCCCAATTCTGGATCCTAAAGACATAAAGTATTAAAATGATATGATATGATACAGTATATCAAACTGTATTATATATACCTTTTTGAACCATTGAACCAAAGAAGAAATCACTGTAATATTTTGTTTATAAAGTTATTAATCTGATTGATTATACAAATATTTTAGAGATGCTAAAATTTTACTTGTCGAAATTTTGACCTCGTATGATTATGTTTGATTATCCAAACAACAAGACTCTTTTGCTCATTCAACCATAATCAAAATTATGTCACTATGTAAAAAGTTTGTTATTGAATTACCTGGTCAAGTTTTTAATCATAGGTCTTTGAACTATATTTTCCACAAGATAGGAGTTAATTTTCGGTTTGATGACTTATGTTAGTTGAAACTGCTTTCACACTCAAACCTTCCAAAGCCATCGCTCACAGGATGAACCAAACGCAAAGAACGTGGTTAAAATTACGATTTTGACAACTCTAAACACAAGTTCACAGAGACAACAAAAATATCAAGCATACCTGTACCTACAAAATCATAAATACCACAAAATGCAATCATCCCCATCCATGTTCACAAGGAATCACACTAGCTATATGCTCACCTCAAAAATATTACGAACACACACTGAGTATTTGTAGCGGGATTACAGCAAAACATTACCGATGAGTTTCATAGTGTTTTCTTTTTTTTTTTTAATTTACACGTTACAAATGTTGACCAATAATGATTATCTTCTGGCCAATTACGCACATTTCGTGACCGATTAAAATAATAGTTGGTTGGATCCATATGGTTAATTTCAGACGCTATTATTTTCTCCATGGTCTTGAAATTTTGACAAGTTGTGGATTATATTGTGTTGGGTATATAATATTGTTGTGAACTATGGGATTTTATTTAGATATCTTGTTCATTCGTTATAATACTTACAATATTTAGCCTAAAAGCAATACTGTATAAATATTTTCTTTGAGAAAATCTCAGGTCTCTCTTCCCTCAGTCTTTTTCAACGATGGACCACTAACATACCTCACCAGTACATCTCTTCACTTGGAAAGAAGATGACATCTCAGTCTTCTTTATTCATTCGCACGATGATATCATTATTCTTAGTTTTAATCCTCATATATACAGAACATAAATTTCCAAGCTTCTCTACATTGCACAAAGAATAATAAATATTGCCTTGTTGTTCTTTTTTTATAACATTGGTATCTATTCAATATCTATATCAACAGTATTTACTCTAGCGTATTTTTTCCAGTTTCATTTGTCAATAATTTTTTTATAAATATTGATATTCTTGTTATCTGTATCCTCAGACATATTCCCAGGGGTTATTGGTATATTATGTTTTGTCGTATGAATGAATGAGATATGGTAGGCATATTAATGATTATCCGTAATTTATGAATCAGTGTGCTACAGAAACTAATACATATGTAAATAGTATTTTACAGACTGTTTTATAACTTTTAGCAATTTTTTAATCAGCGTTTTCAAGCGAATATATTTTGATTGATTTTTATGAGACGCTCAAATTTCATTTCACCATTTATAAAGGGTTCTTAATTCTAAAGTACAATGAGTGACATATTGCTGGTGCATTATAACACTGGGGTATCTTACAACTTTAACAAACAGAGAGCATTTAATTTTCAACTTTTAATTGTAAATAGAGTCAAATTTAAAGAAAATATTTGATGAAATATATTGTAATTTGATAATAATCTAGCTTTATGTCACTCTACGACAAATGGTGGAATGACTTTTGGTTTTTCCCTATCTCTCTATTCCAATTTATGCAATGCATATTGTTTTATAGATATGATTGCCTTTTATTGATCAAAAAAGTTTTTACCATAATGGGCAGTATGCGACACGAAAGCACACACACACAGTAACCCTCGTCATTATTGACGAACTGAAGAATTAACTGAATGAGTTCGTTAAATCATTTTATGAGTTAATCTATTCGATTTAAATGTGCGCGAATTCCTTCTTCAAACAACGGGTTCGAAATCGGGGGAGGGAGGCATTGTCGAATGCAAAATCATACTTTTTTCCCGCCAAAAAGACTATCGTATGAATGGTAGTCTCCGAGCATGCTTTCTTGGGAATTTATGTAAACTCGATATTAAATTCCTTATTGGGAAAATATGTTACCATAAAATTTCTTGATGTGCAAATGCCGTGTCACAACACATCTAAAGCTGACCATTTGTCAAATGCTCTTTCTGCTATAACGAAGTTTTGTCAAAAGCTTCTCTAGGCATCGAGTCTGACAATTGTTCCCAAATAATCAGAAACCGAAAATGCAGTATCATTTCAGTGTTAATAAATCTAGGAATATGTTAATGATGAAAAACGGCGGCTGACCGAAAATATAGGCATCCGAAATGTTGATTATAATTTTTCACAAAAAATATTAATATGTTTTCAAATTTCGAAAATTTTTCTTATTTCAAATTAGCAAATTTTGATTTTACTTTTAACGTATTCATAACATTAGTTAAATGTTCTCGAAGTAACCTTTTCTTTATATCGAAAAAAAGTTCATAAATCACTGAAAAATAAAAAATAATTAATCTAGGACTAAGGAGTCTTAAGGACTAAGGAGTCTCAAATATCATATCTATGCCTTTGAATTAAATGTTTGTATAATGTTCAGTCTTAATTAATGAAGACAAAAAGAAAGAAAATTTTGGTTTTCGCAATAAAAGCATACAAGGCACATACAAAAACAACAGTGGCATTCAATGATACATAAAATTATCTGACCCATTTGAATCGATTCCACTGAAATGCATAGAAATATTAGAAGAAGATTTTGTTTTGTGGATCGTTACTTTAAATTTGTTGTACTCAACTTTTTCTGTCAAACGATTCTCGCCGCAGTCCCTTCCAGTGTTGCCGCCATGGAATCCTTCTAAAAAGTTTTCTTACCACATAAATTTGTTGACTAAGGTCTTAAGAACTAACACCATGTTCAATTTGAGAAATATGGAACGGAGTGAGAAGAAGATTCATTTCAGCATTTCTTCGCAAAGACAATCGATAGCTAGGACGACCATGTGGACTAAGTTAGCAGGGTGCGGTTGTCATAGGTTATGTAACAGATCAAGGTATTTAGTCCGCTTTTGCTCCTCCTTCGAGGACGTTTGTTTCTGTAGGCGCAGGGAACTCGATAACTGGGATGAGATATTTATAAAATAACAGTAGAACTTTATAATGCTAAGTAGCGGTGAGCTGTCTCGTAGTTGTGAGCAAGAATTCATGACGACGGATTTCATTTTGCCAGGAGTATAGGGTGCGACAGGTGTAGGGTTGGAAGCGGAATGCCGTCTGGTAATTATGAAGGAGAAATCCCAGTAGTAGAGACGGTTAAAATTAGTTGTATGGTGTAGGATTATTGCACCTCTATGTTCTAGTATCCTACTATGTTCTAGAGATACATTCTTGGATCTAAGTGTTCGAATTATATGCAGAGCATGTAAAGATAAGGTGCATCAGGAACTCCGGCTCAGATATGCACGAGTTGAGATCCAGAGGGTAGGATCAATTCTTATTTAGAGCACGAATATTCGGATGAAACAGAAATTTAGACGGTGCACGTTGTTTTGAAGATGAGAAGAATGCTTTTCCACCCTTCAATTATTGTAACTACACAGGACCAGAACTAGTAGTTGCCTAAGAAGCTGTACCTAAATATATTGATTGATATGTAGACATTAGACCGACAGAAGTACGTTGTGCGTTTATGAGTATCTTCGTCGTGCTCTTTGACCTCTATTTACAATTTAATGGAACCAAAATAATAGAAAAACGGGGAATGGTAAGCACATTAGTGGCATAGATCCTATGCATTCCAGGCAACTAAGTCCTTTAGACTTCTGATGTTGAAGCATTATGCCACGTGCTAAGCTTCGTGCCACTGATGTAAAGGGTTTACCAGCTTTCCGGAATTCTAACGCACTCTGAGACGTAATAATGTCTGTCGATTGATAAGTCGAATATAAAAATTTGATTGATAAAAACAAGATCTCATGGATGAAGGTCAGTGGTGGGACTGTACAAGCAATTAATTGGGCGTATTGGGACACCTCTGGGTATTGATGGCGTCGGTAGTTGGGTACTTTGACATACCTTTTCTTATTTCTCAGTATCAGAGCCGTTACTGAGACATCCCATTATGCGTCTGAGCCACTAACGTTTCACGTATAGAATAACGTTCGCCATGAGCAGTCAGCTACTTCGCATCTGTCCGTTTTACTGCTATTTGCGTCAGATTTTTTCTGTTCTATATGCTCACTGTGGGTTAATTCCGGTTTTCTTAAGACGTGATAATGAATATGTTAGGTGTTGTGCTACCAATATTGCCAGGCTAGGAGCGGAATATGAATACGTACCTTTACCAATTGAAACTGCTGAAGGCGACTCTTTTGTGTACTAGATCAATTTATTGAGACGTCTAGCCCGTGCGACTAGCGGAGAATCCGCAGTCGATCTTTTTTGCTCTCCTTCATATTCATGATGGACTTCATGATTCGTTCTTTTTAAGGGGGTGCGTAGGGTAAGATCGATTACCGCCTACTACTACTAAATAACCATGTCCTTAAATTACCTTGGCTTTCCATGAATCACGATTATAGGCCACGTTTATCAGTTAAGAATTCGACAAGTTCTGTATGTTGATGGACTTTATAAACATTTTTATTTTGCGTCCTATAGATTTTTTGCCGACGATTTTTCCAGTAAGTACTAAAAGTTCTATCGACTGCTGTCTAATCACATGATCCAAAATTTGCCATTGCCCTATCCTAATTGTATTTAATAAAAGTCTCTTAACATCAATACTAGTTAAAACTGTTTCATTGGAGATATGATCAGTACATGATGTTTTTTTTAATTATACGCCAGATCCACATCTCAAATGCTAGCAACGCTGACTGCATTCGTTGTGATAATGTCCACCATTCGCAGCCGTATACTAACATAGACCACATATAGCAGTTTATCATCCTAACCTTTGTATTCACACTAATAATGTTGTTAGTAATGTTTTTAAATTAGCAAAACTTCTTTTGTTCTTTAATATCCTTTTTTTAATTTCTCTGTCACTTTTCCCAACACTCGTCACTATTTGACCTAAGTTTTTTTTTTGTTATTGAACTTGTTTTATATCGGTATTATTTAATTTTAAATTTAAAGTGATGTTGGAATTTTTGGATACTATCATAGAGACTGTCTTTTTAAAATTTATTTCAAGGTCATAAAGCTACTCGTGTATTATAATTTCGTCTAATAAATACTGTAGATCTAGTTGATTACTCGCAATTAAGAAAGAGTCATCTGCATAGCGAAAATTGTTTATTACATGACCATTTATTTTAATACCGTAACTCTCCTTTAGACCACAAAAAACCATTTCTGAGTATAAATTAAAAAGATTGTCTAACACCGCAAACAAAATAAACTTTGTTTTATTACCATTTACTTGGACAGCTGTTTTTTGGCTCCAATAAAGAGATTTTATTGGTCTTAAGTCTCTTTCAGAAATATTTAATGTTTCTAACATACATATAAGTTCATTATGCTGTACTTCAAAAGTCTTGATGAAATCCATAAAACATAACAAAATATTTTGACTAATTTGAAGCAATCTTTCTAGAAGCATGTGTAATGTAAACTATGTATTTCCTGTACTTCCTTTATTTGCCACAAAATCGAATTGTTGTGTGAACATTTCAGAAGATATTACTGTTCTAATTCGAGTTATTACAATTTTGGTGATAACTTTTATGATGTGATTTATCAAACTAATGGGACGAAAGTCTTCACAAGTGGTTACATTTGTTTTCTTTAGAAACATAACGCACAGTGACTGATTCATATTCTCTCGTATGTACCCTGTTCATATATCGTATTCACACAGGTTGTGTTAACGTCAATACCAAGTTTTTCAGATTTTTTGTCATTCCAAAGAGATATTAACAGGATCTTCACTTTTTGCGGTTTTCAATGAATTGATTCTCCAGTATGTGAGTCGTTTTCTAGTATGAATGGTTTGTCCCACAGACATATTTTTTGTTGTTCATCGAAAACTTTCTTGTAATTATATGTGATGTAACCCATATTCCCCATTTTATTTATATAACATGTTTCAGATACTTTTTTGTTGTTCTATTTCCATGCATTGCTTGTTCATTCAGTTTTCTTTTGTTTCTACACATTTTTTCTTGATAATACGGTTAATGTGTATTTTTGTTCGTTGGTGTTTTTAATTTTCCGTCTGTCATTTATAAGCAACGAAATTTCTTCAGTCATCCATTTTGATTTTTCTGGTCACGTTCTGATATTGATATTTTTTGGATAGCATTATAAAGTATGTTTTGAAAGTGGGTCCAATAGCTGTCTATATCCTCTTTTTTATAGAGTTGGAATTATAAAATTACTAGTAACTTCATTGTAAAATAAGTCATTAATTGTACAATTTTTTTATTCATTTTTGGTATTTACTTTAATGTTATATTCTTCTTTACGTAAATTTCTTAGCTTAATTTTTAATTTGGCTACGATTGGCACATGATCACTAAAACAATCAGTTATTGGAATCATATTTTTAAATCAAGTATTGATTATGACGTAGTCTATTTGATTTTTGATGTTATTCGGGCTTTACCATGTCCACAGTCGCCGGCAATGTTTCTTAAACCAAGTGTTCATTATTGAATAATGATTTACGCAACACCACTCGATTAACTTTTACCTCTTGAATTTTTTTTGCCCCAAACCAAAAGGTCCACTGACGTAATTAGTTTTTTTGATACCCACTTTTGCGTTGAAATCATCCATTATTATAGTTATTTCATTTGTTTTACATTATTTAATTGTTGTATTTCAATCGCTGTAAACTTAGTTAATTTCTTCATATGAATGATCACTTGTGGTCGCATATAGCTGTAGTAATTTAAATTCAAAGGGTTTGTTTTCAGTTTCACTAGCAGTATTTTATTTGACACTGTGATGTAACCGATTACATGTTTTGCGTTTTTTGGCGTAATTATTAAACCCACTCCATTCTTATGTGTATTTCAACCGGAGTAAAATATTTTAAAATCGTTCTTAAGTCAGTTCTCCACTATTGGTCCACCTCATTTCTGCAATACCAAATATATCTATATCCAATCTTTCCATTTCATAAAGTACATTGTTTAATTTTCCTATTTGATATAAAGTTCGTACATTCCTGAAACCTATTTTTATTTGACTTTTTACTTTAGCCAAGTTTTTCCTGAGCCTAACTTGACAGTGGCTTGCTATTGCCTTCTGTTTGTAGAATTTTTCTTTTGGCATATGTGTTACTGGTGGTTTGCTTTTTGATTAATTTGCGTTAGTGTATCTTTGCTGGTTTGCTATTTTCGGTCGTTATTTGAAATTGGTGGGTGTAAGGTATTGTTTTGAGAACCAGTTCGTGGGTGCCGAAGCATTTCCGGTCTAAATTTATTTTATGAATTGGATTCTCGTGGGTTTGTTGTAGGAAAAGTAGTTACTCTGTTAAGTTTCTTGCTGGATGTTTGTATGTCCACAGTTTAATTTTTTCTTTGGTATGTATCTCATCACTAGTTTTTCTGTTCTTTTCATTTGCTTCTACTTTATCTATTTTATTTCGAACTATTCATTCATTATACTTTATGATAGCATAAAAGCCTTCCTCGCGCTTGTTAATAAGTTTAGCTTTGAACTCTTTTTCTTTTTTCAAATACTTTTTTGGGTAGTCTTCGTTAATGTACATGTTTGTGTTTTTTAATTTGTGCGCATTTTAAAGAATAATATTTTTTTATCTCTGATTAACTCATTCAATATTTAATGGCCTGCATTTAATATTATCTCGAACACCAATACGACGTATAAAATTTAATTCATTTACACCACATTCTACATTTAATTTGTCACGGATAAAATTGCAAATAATGTTTTTCTGATTGGAAATAATTAGTTTCTGTTTCATGTATTCCATGAATCAATAAATTATTACATCTTATATCCCTTTTTCTATTTGAACTATTAGTTTTCTTGTGTAGCTATATTATTTTTTTAAACCATCAAATTGGGCAACTAAACTGTTAAATTTTTCATTGATATTATTATTAACCGTATTGATATATTCGTTTAATTCTGTTGGTATAGTTTTAAGAGCTATCATTATATCTTTCAATCCATAATTAGATGGCATTTTTTTTGTTTTTGTATATTAACAAAAATACTGAGTTTGTATTTAAATAATAATAAGTTTAAATAATGTGGATATTTTTAAGAGGTATCATTCAATGTATCTAAATATTCAAGTAGTAAATTACGAATTTAATATTAGGTTTTTGGCAACAGTTTCTTTGTTTTATAAGTGGTTATTACGATTAAAGTCTTAAACTAAACAGTAACTTTTATGTAAATTTAATTAAAAAACATTAAAATTATTAAATTAATTGAAAAAAAATTATTTGTGTATTAAGCTTCTATGGTGAGATTATATTTACAGATGGGTCAAATTTGTATTTTTCACACATATATATATAAACAGTCCATTGGAACTTAACTGCTTCAACTAGGAATAAACTTGTTTGACTTATTATTTTTCATTATTTTCTTTATTTAACTTTACTAATGACTATTATTATTATTCATTATTATTATTCTTTATTGATATGGAAATCAAAATATTACAATAGAATAAAAAAAAAAAAAAAAAAAAAAAAAAAAACAAAAAAAAAAACAAAATTTAGATATTACATTATCCTACATAAACATAGGTAAAGAGATTCCAATTTACGTATTTATAAATTAAACTAGAAACTACCTAATTAATTAAACAAAGGGATGCAGAAAAGCTGGTGCAGACAACAGTCCAGGTTAGTTTTTATAAATATACTTGCCGTTTATCGAATATATATTTTAAATGTTGCCCCACAATGTGTACGTCGTGAACGTTTAGAATGCTTTGAGCAGAGTTCAGTTCTATATTATCAAGAGCTTGTCTGAGTTCACCCGATTTGCCTTCACAGTCTTCTATCAAATGTTTTACTTTTGCTCTTTTGAACTATATTTTCTACATGCATATTACACTTACCGTTATGGCTCACGGTCACTCCTAAATATTGAAAGCATTTCACATTCTCCAGTACAACCCCATCATATGTCCAAACTTTGTTTGCAGCAAACTTATAGCCATTACTTATGGTCATTATTTTTGTCTTTCTGGTGTTGATATTCAAGGACCATTTTTTGCAATATAACTCCATACCTTTTAATAACCTAGTCATACTACCTACAGTCTTAGCCATGATCACGAGATCGTCGGCATACAACAAGCTATTAATTTCTTTTTGATTTATACATGGAGAGACAACATTTGAGTTTTCAAACCATTCATACAAATCGTTTATTTATAATATAAACAATAGAGCTGAAAGCTCTATTGTAAGTACTAAGAAATTTTTATTTTTATTCTTTTATGTTATGTTGTATGTATCAAGAGGATGAAGAATAAGCAAACAAACAAAAATAAAATAATTGGTCGTCCTAATTTCCCGTGTCGTTTTTCGTTGTTGTACTTACAAGATTCGAATTTTTTTGTACATTAACGCCAAAATAGTTTCTTCTATTTCTCTTGAAAACTGTTCTTAAAAGTTTGTGTCAAGAAATTCATTCAAAAGTATGTAATATGCTTAATATTCATTCAAAAATATCGAATATGTTTAGTAAAATGAAAATATTGCTGAACAATTTTCTGCATGCCAAAGGTGTCTTTCGGCCAACGTCACATCGGGACTAGAACGCCCATCAGACCATCTAGAGTTTCATTTTTGTCTTATATTAGTGCAAAGCTTTTTTGTTGACGCTCAGTGTTTGAAAAGGAAGACAGAAGCAGATTTTATCTACAGAACAAGCTGCGGGTAAGCAACTTGGAATATAGGGTTAATTGTTGCACCCTAGGAACTATTTACTTTGGACAACGTCTCAGTTTCTGTGAGTTAACAAGCATTTTTAACAGAAGGCGAAACGTGGTCCAAGGAACAATGTTGCTAGAGTGCAACTCTTTTCTTTATATTCTAAGTCTCCAAACCCAAGCTACAGCTTCATAGATACAATCTGCTTCATTCTTCCTTTTTAAACATTAAACATAAACAAGAAGATGCTTTGCTCTAATATTATTAGTGTTAATCTACAGGATATTGCTATTGATATTGTTGCAGGACAAAAATGAAATTCTTTGTTAGGATGATGATTATGCAGAGCATGTTCAAGAGATGTCTCACTTTCAGCTACGGCAAACTGCATGACCTGCATGAACTGCATAAAAATACATTTCCTTCGCAGTCATCTAGATCCTTTTCCTGAAAACTTGAACAATTGAAAAAGTGAACAATTCCATCAAAATACCCGTACTATGGAAGATGAATCTTTTCTGATGGCTCGCTAGAATGCACATATGATGGCCGATTTTTGTTGGATTATTCAGAGTAGTACTTTGATATTCAAAAACAGTGGGAAAATATCCATATTTTTCTCAAAAACCTTCCCTGATAAATTACCAATCCTGGAAATCATACAGAAAGACTAACAGTAGATTTGAAATCAGCGTAAAAAATTAGGTCAATATCATATATATTATAAACAAATAATATGTATCACTATGATCATGAATATTTATTAATGCATATGCTAAATGGGTTTCAGAACATTCAAAAACGTATTCCTAGATAACAAATTCGCTATTTCATTATACTACTATTTATGATAATAATCAAATACCAACGTCGGATAAAACTGATAATAAAATGTTATTATACCATGTATATATGAAATATACATAGTATATTAAGTTTAGTCCCAATATTATAACGCTAAAAAATATTGATACTACGAAAAAAATTTTGGTATAGGTGTTCATCTAATTAGTCCATT